>NC_060282.1:72438604-72565714 GCF_021613505.1 Equus quagga
GTAAGGTGATATCTTAGTGTAGTTTTGATTTGCATTTCCCTGATGATTAGCGATGATGAACATCTTTTCATGTGTCTATTGGCCATATTCATATCTTCTTTTGAGAAATGTCTGTTCATGTCCTCTGCCCATTTTTTGATCGGGTTGTTTGTTTTTTTGTTGTTAAGCCATGTGAGTTCTTTGTATATTATGGAGATTAACCCTTTGTCGGATAAGTGGCTTGTAAATATTTTTTCCCAATTAGTGAGCTGTTTTTTTGTTTCAATCCTGTTTTCCCTTGCCTTGAAGAAGCTCTTTAGTCTGATGAAGTCCCATTTGTTTATTCTTTCTGTTGTTTCCCTCAACTGAGGAGTTATAGTGTCTGAAAAGATTCTTTTGAAACTGATGTCAAAGAGTGTACTGCCTATATTCTCTTCCAGAAGACTTATTGTTTCAGGCCTAATGTTTAGGTCTTTGATCCATTTTGAGTTTATTTTACTTTTAAACATTACTTTGTGTGGTTGTTTTCTGCAGAATGTTTTCAGCTTTAGTCATGACTATAATAGGCTAACTTCTCATAATGAAAGCATTTCTGAGAAAATGGTTTCCCAACTGGTAGGTGTATTCAAGAGTAAGAGTTTCCACTCCCTGAGAATTCAAGAGTCAGAGTCCAAGATTTACCAACAGTGGACCAATACGTCATGAGAGAAGCCTTATTTGTAGTCCGGTAGCCTCTATTGGCTGAGGGTATGAGTGACTGTAATACTAATGATAATTTATTGCATAACAGTGAGATTTTACTATTGTATCATTTAAATTATCATGTAACAGGGAGGGTCTTTTCTGTTCTTATTCATTCAAAGGCATTCATTCGAGTTGTCTCTTTACTTTCTCTTGTCAGAGAAAACGTTAGACATGATTAGCTGAAGGTATCTGTGCTTCACGATATCCAAGCAAAGTCCTTTTTATATTTCATCTTATAATTGTATTTGGAACTTAATGTTTGAAGTGTCAGTCTGTGTAAAACTAGCTCATCTTGTTATGATTTGAAGCTTTGATGTGAGTGAAAGGCTTCAATTGCAATGCAGTCACATCTGAGAGTAAACTGCATAGACAAAAAGACTTACAAGGCTAGTAAATCAAATACTCTGAGCTGTCTATGTGGATTATGAGATAGTATTTGCATAACTTTGAAGTATTTATACTGATGAAATTACAATAATTAAAATCACTGCTGTGTCAATTGCTGGATGCCACAAGGCATAGCAATTACTAGCATGCAAATCAGACTTTGTGTAAGCATTTTAAAGAATAATTACCTTATTTGATTCAGATGTGCCTGAAAGGCATTAAGAATCATTTGAGCTATTTTGCCTTCGACAATTTTAAGGCTCGTAGATAATGTTGTTGTTATTATCAATTATTGACTTTTGTGTATCACTTTTCCTTATTTTCGTTGAAACTAAATGCCACAGATAAAATAAAAACACACAACTTTGTTGTAACTAGGAGCAATTTACAATATCAGTTAAATCTGCATCTCTCTTCAGTAAACATTTTTCTTTCTAATGGGCTTTACTCTGCTATGTCATCAGTTTCATGCTAAATAGCTAATGTATACTCAATACCTACCTTCACGCAATTTAAGATCAGGGTTGTGAATTGCAGAAAAATGCCGGAGTAAGAAAGCAAGACATAAAAGATTGCAAAATATCCTCTCAAATATATTTGTCACAGGATATGTATCGGTGGTCACTTAGCCAGCTGAGAATTTTAGCTTTCAAATTGCAGGTGATTGACTTTCTAAATTTAACACCGAACTTTATATAACACATGATTTCAGAGCTGACATCCTGTTGGAGTAAGTAATAATTTAGCAATCATGAAGTGTTTCCTCCAAGACTTTAGGTAAAATGACGGTTAATGCAGATTTACTCCATATGATTGTTTCTTTAACGGAATATCAAGTCCTGATTCATTTTTGATCTGTGGAACACCTTGTTTAAATACAAAGCTCTTTAAAAACATGAGTCATACAGAATAATTGAGTTGTAAGTCACTGAATCAAGGCAATAATTTTTATGAGGACTATTGCCCAAACTGCTTTCTCTCTTGAGGCTTGCTGAATTTCCTCGTGTCTCTTAATAAATAGTTTCTCTAAATAGGCAGAGTTTATATGTTCTTCTCATTCGAAATTCAGGGTGTTTGTATCATCAAAGCTTTGCTATTTTAACATCCGTTATTTTGGTTTCTTGTCTGTAAGCTTCTGAAAATATACTGGATTTTACATTTCAATTTGTTAACCTAAAATTCAAATTTCTATGACTGATTTTACAAATTATTTCTGCTTTTTTCTTGGCTAAGGAAATAGTATCTATTTCTCATTTTAAAAAAGGCATAACTGTCTGAAAATCGTAACAGTCACCCAGGATATATTTTGAAAAATAATTTTGGATTATTTATATTAGCTTAATAATGTTACTTGGGAAATATCTTCTGTGAAAAAACATATATTGAAATACACAGGCACTAAGAAATTAGTAACAAATGTGTGAGGTTTGTGCCTATCTCTTCTAGATCTTTCTGTACCCATAGAATTGATAGACAGACAAGCGTACTCCTCTTCAATAAAATCTCCTAGAAGAAATGTCCTAGACTCATATCAGGCATATTTTAGGCACTCATTAAATATTTGTTGATTGACTGCATTGATCCACATAGGAAGAATTCCCATTTACCAGAATACATACTTGTTGGAAAACTTAAGAAAACTGAGTTTGTTTATGTAGCAAGAAATTTCAGTTACCATATTTTGCAAGAGAAAAAGAAAGCTTGGATTATATCATGCCAATTCTTGATGCCATTAACAGTGGAGTACATGAATTTGGATATTACTACAATGTTTTACAACAAAAAGTGCTGAAATGTGGAAAAGGGACATAGAGGTGTAGAAGTTCTTATAAAAAATAAAGCTTGTGCGAATTCCAGTGTCTGCAACCACTGAAAATTAAAAAGATTTATTGATTTTCCATTTTGATATATATTTTTAATCCAGTCTTCTTTGTTCTGGCCTTTCTTTCCTTTTGAGTGGCTGTGGGTAATCTATTTGATTCTTTCCATGTATTTTAAACTGTATTTTTATTATTTTAAATAAAACTTTCAAT
The DNA here is from genome assembly GCF_021613505.1 of Equus quagga. NCBI lineage: Eukaryota > Metazoa > Chordata > Mammalia > Perissodactyla > Equidae > Equus > Equus quagga. The sequence goes on from NC_060282.1 coordinate 72,441,748, forward strand.
AGATATGTATCTTCCAATTCTTTTCTAGCTTACAAAGACATGTAGGAAAAAAGTTTCACTGATGACTCTTAATTACGTTGGTTTACAGCACCATTTTATGTGACAGTTACAGGGCCTGTTACAGCTCACAGTAAAGTAAAAAATCTTCCTTTGTTCCCTGTGGCAAAATAAATTGATCATTAATATATACACTCTGGGCAGAAAGTTGGGCAACATGAATACTTTTAATGTTATAATGCATTTGAATAATAGTGTCATTACTGTCAGTTCTCTCTTTAATAAAAGATATATGTTCTTAACCACAATGAATCATAGTTCTCTAGAATGCATTAAGTCAAGATTTACGAAACAACTTAAATTCTTGTAAAGTGATTTTCCAAAGTTTCTGCAGAGATCCAGAACAAAAATTAGCACTGACTAAATTATACATCAATTTTGTGTTGATATACTAAAAAAAGGAAATGACATAGTAAACTGCCTATATATAGATGATTATATCTCATTTTTTACATAGTTTGCATTCAAAACATAAGCTTATAGCATATGCTTTAGGATGATATGCTTATATTAATGTCAATATTCTTAGTGTTTACAGAATAGCATAATGCTAAAGCTGAGCGTACAATAAAGTATAGACTTCATATGGTCCAGAGCAGCAATACAGAACAAACTCAATCATAGCATTCTCTGGAAAACATTTTAAACATGGAGTCCCCTTCTCTTTCCCAGAGTTGCAGAATCAGAAACTCAGGGAAGTCAGCCTTGGGACTCTGCATTACAAAGGAGTTCTCCAGAGATGCTAATGCATAATCAGGTCTGGTAATCACTGTCAGGTTTCTGTGTGCATAGATGAGTCCTGGAGGGTCCCAGGGACCACAAAATGGGGGAGAGATGGGACTCAAAGCTTGGTTAACCTTGTCTTTTTTTTCTCTCTCTAAAGAAATAAACTTTTACCTGTTTTGTGTATAGCTTCAGTGCAAATTTCATTGTGCAAAAAGATAGATAGCCAAAAATAATTTAACATAAATTTATTCTTGACCTGATGCTTTTTCTAGTAGATGTTGTAGCTTTTGACAAATATTTATGTCTCTAGTAAAATCTCTTTTTCCTCATAGTATAGGAATGAGTGGATTTTTTTTTAACATGAAAATAACCAAATATATCAGAAAACAAAAGTCAGCACCATGCTTAATGGTAAAATAGCAGAATTTCCAAAAAACAGAAAATCAGTTAAAATGTCAAGTGACAAAGCAAAACTCTCCTATATATCCAAATTCTAAATAGTAAAGATAAATCACTGGAGAAAATAGACAATTGAAAATAGCAATAGATATTATAAAATACTTTGAAACTCACCATAATGTTGAGGAATTATATGAAGAAAACTGTGTAATTCTTTTGAGGGGTTAGTATAGAAAGACATAATATACTAGAGATATGCCTTGTTTTTGGAAGGAACACAATGTTATTAGAAGAAAGAAAATTCTATAAAGATGTCAAGTATCTCAAAAATCAATCTATATACTCAATGTAAGCCTAATGGAAAAGCAAACAGAATTTGCTAAAGGTGTCTGACTAAGTTTGTAACATTTATATGGATTAATAAAACTATTACAATAAGAAAATTATGAAAAAATGATCACATGATTGCAAGTGATATAAGGCAAATAGAGAGCTATATTGTGAAATTTATCCACAAAATTCATGTAATAGTGGTACTGCAATTCATAGACAAAAGTGTCCAGAAAATAAAAAATATGTATATTTGAATATGGTAAAGACAACATTTCACATCAGTAAGGAAAAGACAGCATTATAAAATATATTAGTGGAATTTTGCTTCTGGATAACATAGAGTGAAAGGGACTAGAAAAACCCTCCTGACTGAAACAATTAAAAACTAGAGAAAATTTAAAAGAGTGGTTTGCAGACATTTAATGTTGGACAACATAGGGCAGTGACCACTGAGACAGGGTTAGCAATGGAGGGCAAGCCCTAAAATTGTCCCAGCTTGCCACCTGGAGAGAAATTCCAGGACACCGTGTAGTAGGGTGCACCAAGATAGAGTTCAGCCATCTCCTTAAGTTAAGGAGATAGAGCTGAGAGTACAGGGAGGTCACAGCAGCTAGAATTCCCAGGACAGATTACCAGAGAGGAGAGAATTGTACAAAGAACTCTAGAGATCTGCAAGGAGATTACCCTCAAATCTTCAGCTGAGTACCAGATCAGTGCCTATATGTGAGGAAACAACCCAAGGCTGAGAAACACCTAAACAAACAAAAGCAACAGAGGAAACAATTCCCATAATTCATAAAAGTCAGGGAATTTGTATTGCCACCAATGAGAGTGAAAAATCTGTAATTTATAGGACATCAGGTAGAATACAGTCATGCACCACATAATGACATTTTGGTCAATGACAGACTGCATATACGATGGTGATCCCATAAGATTACTACCACGTAGCCTGGGTGTGTGGTAGGCTATACCATTCAGGTCTGTGTAATTACACTGTATGATGTTTGCACAATGACAAAATCGTCTGTGGATATATTTCTCAGAATGTATCCCTGTTGTTGAGCAATGCATGACTGTACTTAGAAAGATATTGCCTCAGTAGTGGAGCAAAGTTAGTTTTAGACTAAAGACTGATCTGTTCTTGCATAACAAAGGTTAAAAGCAAAGCTCAAATGAGTGAAGCTGTTTCTAGGTAATTTAACTGCATCCGGGGACAATGCTCAAGAATATTTATGGAAATACAAAAATATACAAAACTATCCAGCACTCAATAATGTAAAATTAAAAATACCTGATATTCAACCAAAAATTACTAGAGATGTAAAGAAACATGAAAATACAACCCACAATAAAGAAAAAACTCAATAACAATGTGGTAAAATATGATAAGGGTTATATAATTAGTAGAAAAGGAGATAAAACAATTATAACTATATTCCACATGTTCAAGAAAGTAGAGAAGAAATTGAGCGTGTTGTTTCAAGACATAGAAGATACAAAAAGATACAGTACGGATCTAAATAAAAGAATGGAGAGCACTGGAATGGTAAATACAAGAATAAATATAAAATACTTCTTTTCTCCTTTTTAATCTTTTTATAAGATAATTGAACACTTAAACCAAAAATAATAATAATGAAGTTTGGGATTTTTAGCATATTGAGAAGTAAAATTTATGATAAGAATAGCACAAAGGCCAAGAAGGAAACGGTGGGAGATCTTCTAAGACCCTTCTGATGTGTCTCCCACAGAAGCAAAGAGGTTGCTCCTCTTCCAACTCTGTTAGACTTCTCATTTGAGCTTGAAAGCGTCACTGTTTGTTTTCCCTGATGTCCTAAAATCCTTTCTTAAACTCTGTCTGAAGTCTGTCTTGATAAAGCTCAGGCATTAGCTGCCCCAGAACACACCAGGAAAACCTATGTTGTCATCGCTGCTTGTTATCACAGCGCCATTTTCTCCCTCAGGTTACCCACGCCCGCCTGCTCCTGCTTCGTTCTTCCAAACCTCCTGGTGTAAATTAACCTTGAAAAATGAATCTGATCACCAATTCATCGGATGTATATGAATGAATCCCAGCCAAATCTCTGATGGGTCTCTAGCTACAAAAAACTAACAGTGGAGCTGAGTCAATTAGGAAGTGCTTTTTAAGTATATGATAGAGAGATCCTAACTCAGTACCAAATTATGAAGTCTCTATACACATTTTCCTTTTTGCCTTTTGGAATGAAGTTTTGAGAAACTCACCCACAGTGAAAATTAGTCTTGTGTCCACTCTCCCTTTTGTTTTCTCGCTATGTATACCATGACCTTAGAGAAAGAAAATATTCTTTATGATTGTACTAAATGCACCTCTTTCAACTGCTGGCAGGTTGAAATGGAATTACATATCATAAAGGATTTTGAAATGGCTGATGTAAGTTGTAAATTAGGTAAGCATTGTTCAGGTCAGCTTTTCCCGCATAAACTTCTTACCCTGTCCTCTGGTTTCACATTTCATAGAGACATATCCTGACACATCATGAGCAGAGTACAATAGACTTATGAACAATCTGAGATCAAGCTCTGGTTGCTGCTGGTTCTCAAACACTACGCTTACGAGCTTTCCTTTCATGCATGGATAAATGGAAAGGGAAAGAGTATCATTAGGACTCAATGGAGTGTCTCACTTCATACAAATTTATTCATGAAATATACCACTTTAAAGAATATATCTGGTTTAATTTTTAAGTAAATCAAATTAGTAAAATGGATGCATTAAGCAAGAAAGGGCTATTTAGAAGAATAAAATAGAAGGTGAAAAGATAATATAATTAAATAAAATAAGTAACAGAAGCAATATATAGTAGATTTAACTGCACAACACAGTGAATTATTTGTGGAAAAGGCAAGTAATAAGTATTCACAGAACAGAAAATTATAAAGAAAAAAATTAATGAAAAGAAAATTGCATAAATAGAGGATAATCAAGGAAATCTAACCTACAAATAATGACTCTTTTCAAAGAAGGAAACAGAACAAGGAATAATAAAAAGTATATTAATATTTTTAAGTTTTAAGACCATTTACTCAAAGGCTCATTATCATCTGGGAGAAATTATTGAAAAGAAATTCATACTTAGATATTTCTTGAAAAACACTGCTATGATCCTAAAAATAAGGAAAAAAAATAACTTTGGAAATATCCAGGTAGAAATAAGCAACTTTGAAAGGAAATATATCGGAGACATAAAGAAGTTAAAAATGAAAGCATGAGAAAAATTTCATGAGTGAAACGTTCCTCAAAAGAGTAAAACTAGCAACATTAATTGTCTTAAATGCTTTTTGCAGCAAGATGGGTGAAAGCAAATAAATGAATAGATTATATAGAAATAATGGAGAATTTAAAGTATAAGCATTAAACAGAATAAGGAGAATCTTATCATACTAAAATATTCAATGGCAGTGAGAAAAGGAGTGGCCTATGTTATTCATAATAAGTCATCTGCTATAACAAACCATTTCAGTGTTTTAATGCAATAAATCTCTTTAATGTTGCACTTCAATGCAGGTACTGGGAGTTCCTTACTGAATTCTGGGAAATAGTCTCCAACAATTTTGTTGTTCTGTTATCTTCTAGAGCCTTGCCATTCTCCACTGAAATTTCAGAATATGGACAATGCACAAGTGAAGAGAAAATGTGAAAAATTATGAGAGGGAGTTTAGAGGTCAACCTTAAACTGGCATCAATGATTTCTCTACATATTCCATTAGCCAAAGCCTCATCATATGGCCTCAAAAAGAAAATGAGAATGGGAAATACAGCTAAGCATTGTTTCAGAAAGAAAAGGAGAAAACTGATGTTAGTGAGCACTCATTTCCTTTGTTACAAGTACTCGACATTTATGTGGTAAAAATAGTTTAATAAAAACTATTAAATTCAAGGAAAAATTGATAGGAAACTGGAAGTATTATAATATTTTAGTATGTGATTATATTAGAGGTTAAAATAAATTAAATTATTTTAAAATTAAATTAAATTAAAATTCTAGATATGGCAGATAGAGACTATATTGCCTTCTGAAGTGTCTATGGAATGTTTATAAAAATAAGATATTTTTCGGGGCTGGCCCCGTGGCGGAGTGGTTAAGTTCGCGCGCTCCGCTGCAGGCGGCCCAGTGTTTCGTTAGTTCGAATCCTGGGCGCGGACATGGCACTGCTCATCAGAACACGCTGAGGCAGCGTCCCACATGCCACAACTAGAAGAACCCACAACGAAGAATACACAACTATGTACCGGGGGGCTTTGGGGAGAAAAAGGAAAAAATAAAATCTTTAAAAAAAAAAATTAAGATATTTTTCAATGAAGAAAACTTCAATGGAAGAGACTAAATTAGTTATAAATTGATTTTATGAGTTAATTATTTTATGTAAATTGTTCATTTTGTGACAGTGCCTTGTGTGGCTATTTGTGGGTATAACCACATAGACATGGATCTAAAAGAAGCCTTAGAACAATTTAATTTTTATTTTTTATTGAGATAACATTGGTTTATAGCATTATGTAAATTTCAGATGTACATCATTATATTTGAATTTCTGTGTAGATTACATCACGTTCACCACCCAAAGACTAATTATCATCCATCACCATTGAGATGTGCCTAATCACTCCTTTTGCCCTCCCCCCTCTTCCTTCTGCTCTGGCAACCACCAATCCAATCTCTGTCTCTATGTGTTTGTTTGTTGTTGTGGTTCTCTTCTATTTATGAGTGAGATCACACAGTATTTGGGTTTCTCCCTCTGACTTATTTCGCTTAGCATAATACCCTTAAGGTCTTTCCACATTGTCACAAATGGCAAGATTTCATCTTTTTTTCGTGGCTGAGTAATATTCCATTGTATCCCATTCCACATCTTTATCCATTTGTCCCTCGATAAGCACATGGGTTGCTTCCAAGTCTTGGCTATTGTGAATATTGCCACAATAAACTTGAGGCACATATATCTTAATGCATTCATATTTTCATGTTCTTTGGATAAATACCTAGCAGTGGAATAGCTGGATCGAATGGTAGTTCTCTTCTTAAGTTTTCAGCATATCTCCATAATGTCAATTTGCATTCCCACCAGCAGTGTATGAGAGTTTCCTTTTCTCCACATCCTCTGCAACACTTGTTATTTCTTGTGTTGTTAATTATAGCCATTCTGATGGGTGTGAGGTGATATCTCATTGCTGTTTTGATTTGCATTTCCCTAATAATTAGTGATGTTGAACATCTTTGCATGGCCTGTTGGCCATCTGTATATCTTCTTTGGAGAAATGTCTGTTCACAACTTTTGCCCATTTTTTAATTGGGTTGCTTGTTTTTTGTTGTTGAATTGTGTGAGTTCTTTATATTTTTTGGTTTATTTATTTTTTGAGGAAGATTAGCCCTGAGCTAACTGCTGCCAATTCTCCTCTTTTTGCTGAGGAAGACTGGCCCTGAGCTAACAACCGTGCCCATTTTCCTCTACTTTATATGTGGGAGGCCTACCACAGCATGGCTTGCCAAGTGGTACCATGTCCGTACCTGGGATCTGAACCAGCGAACCCTGGGCTGCTGAAGTGGAACGTGTGCACTTAACTGCTGCGCCACTGGGCCGGCCCCTTTATATTTTGGATATTATCCCCATATCAGATATATTGTTTGCAAATACCTTCTCCCAATTATTAGATTGTCTTTTCATTTTGTTGATGGTTTCCTTCGCTGTGCAGAAGCTTTTTAGTTTGATGTAGTCCCATTTGTTTATTTTTTCTATCGTTTTCCTTGCCTGATCAGACATGGCACTTGAAAATGTGCTGCTGCTAAGACCAAGGTTGATCTGTGGCACTGTATGTTTGCCTTTACCAGTGATTTTATTGTGTTTTTTTCTATAATTTTCTTATTCCTATTCGCGGTCTTTTCTTTTCCACTTAAATAAATCCCTTTAGCATTTCTTCTAAGGCTGGCTTCTTGGTGATGAACCCCTTTAGTTTTTGCTTATCTGGGAAACACTTTATCTCTCCTTCCATTCTGAATGATAACCTTGCTAGGTAGAATATTTTTGGCTGTAGGTTTTCTCCTTTCAACACTTTAAATATATCTTGTCATTCCTTTCTGGCCTGTAAGGTTTCTGTTGAGAAGTCAGATGATAGCCTTATGTGGTCTCCTTTCTATGTAACTTGCATTTCTCTTGGAGGCTTTAGGATTCTCTCTTCATCTTTAATTCTTGACATTTTAATTATAATGTCTTGGTGTGGGCCTCTTTGGGTTCATCTTGTTTGTGCTTCCTATAACTGGATGTCTATTTCCTTCCCCAGGTTAGGAAAGTTTTCAGCTATTATTTCTTCAAATATATTCTCTGCCCCTTTGTCTCTCTTTTCTCCTTCTGGGATACCTATAATACGGATGTTAATGCACTTGATGTTGTCCCTGAGGTCCCTTCGACTGTCTTCATTCTTTTTAATTCATTTTTCTTTTATATGTTTAGCTTGGATGATTTCCTCTAGTCTTTAATTCAGCTTACTGATCTATTCTTCTGCATCCTCTACTCTGCTATTGAGTCCCTCTAGTGAATTTTTCATTTCCATTATTATCTTCTTTATTTCTATTGATTCTTTTTTAATCTTTTCCAGTTCTTTGTTGAAGTTCTCACTGAATTCATCCATTCTTATCCCAAGATCAGTGAAAAATGCACAGAGATGCACTATTTTGAATGACTTTGAGACACAGTGATTTGACTCTACAGCCCAAGTGATGGAATATACTCTAAAACAAAAAAATTTGCTAAATTAATGAATAGAGCAATCAATAAATTAACCTTTTATTTTTAGTTATCATATTGTAAATGATATTGATATTGTTATTTTGAGTCTGTTTTTATGCTTATTTTTGTAAAGAAGCATTATATTGATATTGAGAATGTACATTTTCAATGTGGAAGAAAGAAGATACGTATCTAATGTTGATATGGTTAGATCAGTGCTCTTGAATTTTTTTTTTAAAGATTTTATTTTTTTCCTTTTTCTCCCCAAAGCCCCCCGGTACATAGTTGTATATTCTTCGTTGTGGGTCCTTCTAGTTGTGGCATGTGGGACGCCACCTCAGTGTGGTTTGATGAGCAATGCCATGTCCGCTCCCAGGATTCGAACCAACAAAACACTGGGCCACCTGCAACAGAGTGCATGAACTTAACTACTCTGCCATGGGGCCAGCCCCAGTGCTCTTGAATTTTAATCAACAGTAATATTATGAACTTGAGATGCATTTATCTTAAAAAATACATATTTCCTAGCTCTGTCCTTAGCAATAGCCTAAAGAATATGACCAAGTATACCACTAAAAACACCATTAGTGTGAAAATTGTGGTCTCTAATTTCTATTTCCCACTAAGAGAAAATAGGACTCTGGAGAGATGGCTGATTTCCACATCTGAGACAGGAATTATAAAGATATTATAGCTGAGATCAAGGGATCTATCAAAGAGTGAAAGAGTCACCTTAAAAGGACTCAGAAGCTAATTGGGATAGACTCCACTAGTCAAAAATGGGGCAATTTGAGCTTCAACAAGATAATAACTGTAATGTATTGAAGACAATCTAATAGGTTTAGATATAATGGTCCATAATAATAACAAAATAAATTTTAAAAGACACAATCATTGGTCACTACTGTTACAGAACCAACCTCTTATTTTGAAAACTGATAAATAGAGGAAGCAAAGTAAACATTTTCCCCATTCTTATAAGAACTGTACTCAGGATACCAAATAGATGACAAAGAGAAGTTGTCCTTCTTTATACGTTCCAGATAAATGATGGAAGAATAATTAGAATATCACCATTTTGCAACCTAATGAATTAATGCATCTAGGAAATGATCATCAATGAGAAGATACAGCCAGAGAAGAAGTATCGAGTATTACATCTGGAGGTTTATATTGCCTGGCTGTCTCTCTTTTGATGATTCTAAAAACCACTGATGTTTCCTTTTGATTCTTTTTGGCTTCCTCCCTGTAATCTCCCTATTTTATACTGGAATATTCCATGGCTCTGCTTTGGATATTTCCTACATAGACTTATTCCAACTCATGGCTTTAAATGCCATTTATACAATGATGATTTCCAAATTTATATCTTCAAACCAAATATCTCCAAGCTAGTACATACAACTGTTTATTCAACACCTATACTTGAATGTTTTATTTTCAAATGTAACATATTCATGATTGTTACAGGTTAAATTTTGTCCCCCTACAACCCCCCACCAAAAGAAATTCAAGTCCTCATGCCTCAGAATGTCACCTTATTTGGAAATAGAGTTGTTGTAGATGTAATTACTTAAGTTAGGATGAGGTCATACTGGAGTCGGGGGGGGGGGTCCCTAATCCAAAAGGACTGGTTTCCTTATAGGAAGATGGCCATGTGTAGTCACAGAGATATAGGGAGAATGCCATGGGACCAGGAGGCAGAGGGTAGGGTTATGCTGCCACAAACCAAGGAATGACTGAAACCGGAAGCTGCCAGAGGCGAAGAAGGATCCCATAGCAGCTTTGGTGAGACCATGGCCCTGCTGACAACTTGATTTCAGACTTCTAGCCTCCAGAGCTGTGAGAGAATAAATTTTTGTGGTGTTAAGCCATCTAATTTTTGCTACTTTGTCACAGCAGTCCTAGGAACACAATGCAACAATCAGATTCCTGATTTTCCACCTTGCCCAAACCTGCTCCTTCTTCAGTTTTCTTCAATTGAGTAAGTAGTGCCTCTTACTCTATCTATCATGGTGTCCAAAACCTAGAACTCGTCCTTGACACCTCAGTCTCATGTTCTCCATATTTAAACTATCAACAAATCCTGTTGGTTTCACCCTTAATATATATCCAGAATCTGATCACTTTATATCACTTCTTTTTCTACCACTCTGTTCCAGGCGACTGCCATCACTCATCTGGATTACTGAAATAATTGCCTAATTGGTCTACATCATCCATCTTTCGCTCTCTGCTGCAGATTTTAGAGAGAGCAGCCTGAATGACTGTTTTCGAACAAAGAGCATGTCTCTCATTGCTCAAGATCTTCCAGTGGCTTTCCACTTTGGACAGAATTAAAGCCAATGTCCATAATGGGGTCTAGATGAATCTCTATGATCTGCTTTTCTTTTTCTCCCCTGTTCCCACCACTTCCCATACCTCTTTGACCTCACCTGCAACAGCTTTGCCCTCAATCCGAATACATATGTCACAGAGCCTATTTGCTTGCTGTTATCTATGTCTGCACTGTTCTTCCTGCTTCACTTAATCTCCATCTGTTCAAATATGATTTCATTACTAAGACTTTCCCTGACCTCCCTTATTTACCATTGCTGCAGCCCCAATCCTTATTCTCCTCCTATGCTTTATTTTTCTTTATGGTACTTATCTCCAACTAGAGTAATATAAAATTTACCTGTTTACTATTTGTCTTCTCCCACTAAAAGGTATACTCCATTAAAGCACATGTTAATCTTTTGTTCACTGCTGTATCTCGGATTCTAAAAGAAGGCATAGAACATAATAGGTATTTCATAGATACTTGTATAAATTAATGACTCTAGAGGAGGGCTACCATTAGTCAATGTGAGCAAACAAGCTGTTTTAAAAGACTAACTATATTTACCATATGCATGAGAGGTAAAAATTCTAACTATAGATGATACATTTCTCTGTTCAAATCTGTCTATCAAGACCAATATTTGAAATTAAACAGTTTGTTTTACCTTAAAGTTACAAAACTACATTTTTTAGTAATACGATTTAACTATTTCACCAAACCATACCTCCCCTTCAAATCGTGCAATTTAGTAATGATGCCAGAGGATTTGTCCAAGAATGCTCTCTAAAGTAATTAAATTTCATTTTTACTAAAATAACTCATTAGAAATATATGTTATATGAATATCATTAATGACAAACTCCACTTTTTCTCATGCATCGTCTTTGTATAAATTATGTTGCAAAGTGAGAACATAAGCAACTATGAAAGATCAACTCACAAATAATCTAGCCCCCAATTTAAAATTTGATATTTCTATTCAGTAAGTTTAGTATTAGTGACCACATAAATATATTAAATAATAATATCTGATTACCCACAACTTCACACATCTTATGAGATGTCTTTGAAATGTCGAGTTTTCATGCAGAGTAGGTGTCTATTGTATTTTACTGCCAAAATAACATGTTTCAAATAGTAAAACAGCAGGGGAATACTGACTGAGCCATTAATAAAACACACCAGCTTTTAGCTGGCAAAGCAGGCTTCTTTCCCTCAAACATATCTCAGCCTTTAATAAAGAAACTCAAGTGGTCTAGGTGAAAAATTACTTTTCTCACCCGGTCATCTGTCTGTCATGTATTATTCAGGTCACCAATGTTTGTCCTGAACTGTATCATTCTGTAGTTGTGTCAGATATGAGCTATGTTCAGTGTAATTCCATCAGACTTCGTGCAGTTGATTAGAACAGATCACCTTTCGGCATGGGCAAAAGTTATCTCAGCAGATTTAGTGAAAAAGACTTATTTATCTTTGCCTTATAAAGAAAGAAATGAGCAAATTTATCCATTAGCTTGAAAAGAGTCACATATTTGGTGTGAAAACAAACTATAGTCAGTAATTGTATCCAAAAAATATGATAGTGCATAGATGTTTCTCCTGGGGAAAAAAGCTCAAGGTGGGTCTATATTTGATAGTATGAAATATTTAACCAAAGCACATGTATTTTATTATAGTCTTTAAAGCAGTAAATGTTTGTCTGGTGACAAAATGATAGAATATAATAAAATATGCCAAATCTTTGATGGTTTCCATTGACTTTTATCCAGCTTTCTTTTGGCAAAATAATTTGTACTTTGATTTTATAGGAAATAATCTTCAAAGTTTGTGTAATCATTATACTATTATGCTTTGATTAAATCATAGACTATTTTACAAGCATTCTAAAATATTTTGCAACTCTAAATATTTGTGAAGAGGTTTAGACTAATAAAATGATATACGAGTTAGGTGTAAGAAAACCTACAATTGTGTCTGACATGACCAGGGGGTCCTCATGTTCCTAATCTGGCAAATAAATGAATTGGGCTCATAGATCCCTGAGGTGGGGAGAGAGCAATGTTAGCTAGGTCTGCGTTCAAATTCAGAGTCTGATATTTATTGAATTCATGATTTAGACACGTTTGTAAAAATGAAAATAAAACAAAAGAGCATATCTAGCACATAGTTATGTGTGTATGTATATATTTATGTACATACACACACATACACTAATGTTTAAGCCTTGCCTCATCGTCAAATGATTTAACAGTACAAAGTAGAAGTCATTGTATATTCTTTATTCCCACATTTTCCATTCCAATTATTGATTTTAAGAACTCTTGAAATAATTTTTGAAAAATGTAGAACATCATTACTAAAGGTGAACTAGGATATTTAGTCATTTTGCAAAAACAAAATTAGAATTGCTATATATAAAAAGCAAGAAACACAGGTGGAATCTAGTAGGGAATTGCTTGGTTGTCTTTTTTTTTCAGGTACTTCATCTATGGCCGCCCAGTAAACCCTCTGGAAAACAAAGTTAATTTCCCCTAAGTTGTTTTTCTCCCACTGCGGTCTAGATTGCATTGTGAAATAGAAAACTTTAGAAATTGCCTTAATTCCTCTTCTACACACACCACTGTTGTATATTTTGCTGTAACTCATTTTGTGTAGAAAGGAGAATAGAGCCTCTACCTTTCTCTTACTCTGTAAACTTATATATTTCCTTTTGTTGGGTGCCATAGCTCAAAGCAGCGAGTATTTATTAAGCTTCAGGGATGTGGCCAATGTTGTACTGAGCTGTGGAGCATCCTTGACAGGTATAGTCTTTCTTCTCACAGAGCAAATGAACAGGAAGTCTTTCATGTATGAAGCAAGCCAAGAACCATACAGAGCGAGTCTAAATCAAGAGTTAGTACCTCATAGAGCCAATTTAAGCTGCTAGGGGAGTTTTGAGAAACGGAAAGATAGAAGAGGATTAATTTTGTGTAAAATAATTAGATTCGAAGAGGGAAACTGAGAAGGCAAAACTAAATTTATACTTATCTTGCTTTACAATCTAAGATGTTGTATTTGTTAAAATCGTTTGTTTGAGATTCATATATTGACTTCTAAGTTCTCTGTATGAATTATTCTATGGAACCATTTTTTCATAGCTTCAAACTTATCGGTGATTTAAAAAGTCATCGAAACCACGCCTCCTTCATTGCATATGTCTGGGACCACCTTTAAACCTAGCTAAGGGGTGCGCTCTGATTAGTCACCCAAAAGCAATCAGAGTAATCTTATTGAAGGGTAGGCACATGAACTAAGTTTTTCTAGTCCGAGTGAACCTCAGAACCTTTGTTCCATGTTTGAGAAAAAATAAATCTTCTGCCTCCTCATAAATTTAACCAAAGAAGAAGAAGCTTTTAGCTTTGTTGCTTATGGCAGTCATCCTTCAGCCATGAAAGACGTCAGCCTGAGGATGGAAATGACGCGAGGGGAGAGGGGCAGGGGCAGAGAATGTCAGAGAAATTAACCCAAACATTGCATTACTTCTGGACTTTTCGAAAGACTCAACATCTCTCTTTTATTTTTCAATCTAGTTTAGATTAGATGTGCTGTTATGTGTTGCCTTGTGTGCTTTTCAAAAATAGGTTAGCATATAAAATTAAAAAAAAATAGAACACAATTTCCAAAAATCATCTTTTACTCTTCTTAGAAAATTAATCTCATTATTATCAAACTTAAAGCTTGTTTAAGACTGAAAATTAACCTACTTGGAAGATTTGGTGTAAAATATATCAATTAGAAACACTAAAACATCCCCGCCAAGATTAGACAGGAATGATATCTGAAAGCAATCATGTGTAAGAGAATCTATATCACCATCAGTAATAAAAAGAAAAATCTACCTGAAAAATCCAAAAGAAGCACAAGTAGGCAGAGTCTATTGATGGTGAAGAATACATGTTCTGGACTCATAGAAATCAGTTTAAATGCTGATTCAATCACTTACTAGCTGTGTGACTTTGGGCGAGTCATTTAACCTATCTAAGCCTCAGTCTCTTCATCAGTAAAACGTAGACAGTAATAGCACCTATTGTAATGGCTTTGTTGACAATGAAACCTACGTGATTAGCATAGTGCGCTCTCCATAACTGTTATAATAAGCAATCAAACATAAGTTTCATGATGATTTTAAAAACGTAATTAACAAATTTAACTGAATAAACATATAAAATACTGCACAGTCATTAATACAGTATATTTTAATCAATTAAAAACTAAAATCTTTGAACACTTAGGAAACAAACAATCTACTTCTAAATAATGCATTGTTAAAAGAAGAGACTACAATGGAAAATAGAAAATATTTTAATTAAATGATAATGAAATAGAAATAAGGAAGATAGAGGTAAAACTATGCTTTAAGATCTATAACTTTAAGTGTATCTATTAAGAAAAGAAGAAAGGCTAAAAATCAATGACCTATGCTTCTTACATAGAGTTAGGAGAACAGTAAATTAATCCCAAACTAGGGAGAGGAAATATTAAAGATAAAATCAGAAGAATATACCACATCCATTAAGAACCAGCAGTGTAAAATGGCAACTCTCCTCAAACTCATCTGTGCATTCAGTGTAATCCTGCATGAAAAGCTTTTTGTGCATGTGCAAATTAAGAAGCTGATTCTACAGTTTACATAAAAAGGCAAAGGATCAAGCATAGCTTTAAATGAGACGTGTAATGTTCAAGTATTTCTTCTACCAGATATCAACACTCGTTAAAAAGATACACTAAAAAATGTAGAATTGGCATAAGGAAAAATACTACACCAATGGAATATAATTGAACCTCTAGAAACACTGGCAAAAACATATGGACTCTTTATTTAATATAATGGTGAAACTGCAGTGTTGAAGGGAAATAAAGGTCTTTCTGATAAATAGTGCAGAGGCAACTGAATACCCATCTGGAAAAAGACTCTTAGCTTATACCAAATGCAAAAATCAATTCCAGTTGTTTTGTAGCTCTATATGTAAAAGGTAATACAACTGAGGTTCTAAAAGACAATATAAAAGATTATGCTTATAGCTTTTGGGTGAAAAAGAATATTGTTTCAATTTCACAAAAAATTAGGAATTGTAAAATAAAAGATTTTAAACTGGATGGATATTACAGCTTCTCTTCATCAAAAGGCACCTTAGGAAGTGCAAAAGCATTCCACAAGTGACAGGAAAAGAAAGGCAAAATGCATAACAGCCAAAGCTAATGTATTTAGAATACATAAAGAAGTATAAACCAATAATAAAAAAGCAGGAAGCTCATCGGAAAAAGTGGACAAGAGTGTTGAACTGGCATTTTGCAAAAGAGTATTTCCAAACGGACAATAAACATATAGTAAGGTTCAACCTCAGTGGTACTTAAAAACATACAAATTACAATCACTGATAAATCCACGGAAATACACCAGAACGGTGAAAATTGAAAAGACTAACAATATTAAGTATTGGCTAGGATGCAGAATAATGGAATCTCTCAGCTTTGTGACAAAGTACTCGTGACTTTGGAAAACTATTTGGCATTATCTACTAAAGTTCTTGAGGAACCTATTTTCTTGTGGTCTAGTTCCAGTTGGCCTTGTGCCTCTCAATGAAGCAGAAAAATTAGTGTCTTTCCTGAGCTTATATACTACACAAATTTATCATGTGGCCAGTTGAACATAAAGAAGCAAAGTCCAGAGAAGACCATTTTATGGCCATGGTTGGAACAAGACAGAGAAAAGGCCACATTGTAACAACAAAGAAAGTGACTTATCTCCCTTCTTGTAACTAACATAAGTGGCTGCTTATCCTTTACCAATGAAAGCTTTAGCCTTGCTTTCGTCTATCCACGTTCTAGATAAAAATTAAGATGAGAAATCACCAAATTGTTCTTGCTTTTTGACAGCATCCAATCCACAATTGGCTCCAGCCTCCTTAAATTTGCCTTGGAATCAACCAGCACTATCCTAAATCCTTTAAGAAGCCTCATCCAAATCCGTTTGTTGAGATGTCCCACCATTCCTTCACAGTACTTTGTTCCTTACTATGAGCTAAATTAATTACCTCTTAAATTACAGCTGTGCTCTTGGCAGTCTTTGGTTGGTGAGCTTTAACAAGCCACAGCATTGATTCATTCAGTTAATCCTTCAACTGTATTTTTTAAATATTTAAATCTTAGTTTGAGCTATAACTCTATTTTTTCCCAACATTTTTATTTTGAAAATAATTCAAATCTACATAAAAATTGCAAGACTAATTCAATAAACATCTATATACTCATCACCTAGGTTCACCAATTCCAAACATTGTGCTGTACTTAAAATATTAATTAAGCACCACATCCACACCTAATTAACCACATTTGATAAGGTTAAACACTCATTCAATTCTTAAAACCCTCTATTTTCTTGACTTCCTTTTCAAAGAACTCATGTGGATATTCTTTTACATCTCTTCCCACAGTTTTTACCTCTGCAAGATGCAACTTTCTCTACTCGTCTACTACATGCAGGAAGTCATTAATGCTTCATCCTAAGCCCTGTCTTCTTCTGTCTCCAAGATCACATTTTTACTCTTAGTTTCAATCATTCTATCTATTCAGAAAAGTTCCAAATTTATATTTCCTCTTTTCTGATTTCTAGAGCTGTATACACAGCTTCCATCCTTACGTTATCTTTTAGAATTGTCCAAGACATCTCTAACTCAACGTGCATAAAACCAAACGCTTGATCTTCAGCCACCCAATTCTAGTCCTTTGTCATTTTTATCTATCAGTGGGAATGACACTGTCGTTCTTGTACTTAGAAAAGTATGAAATCTAAAAGTCATTTTGATACCTTTACTAATGATCTTTCTATATATAAGCCTGGTAGATCCTCCCAACCACCAAATACTGGCTTACTCTCTGTCTATCACTGTTTTAGCTACCATCATCTTGCATGTAGAACTATAACTTACTAATTCAGCTACATCTGCTTTCTCTTGACATCTCTGACCCATTAATTAAAATGCAAAGGAAATAACTTATGAAGATTAAAAAAAATAAAGCCTGATCATTTCACACCCCTCTTCTTGGTCAAAATTCTTCAACATCTCCTCATAGTGATGATACTAAAGATGGAACTCCTTAACAGGGTATATAAGGCTCTAATCGCCATCTTCAGATGAAACCACACTCTTCTATCTCATTTTTGGCACACTCAACTCCTTGGGTCCCTATATGCTGCATACGTCCTCCTATTTCTTTGTACACTTCACTTCTTCACCAAGCTACGTCTTACTCATTTTTCATATCCCATGTCAATTGTCACCTCCAGAATTCCCATGTCTATAACAAATCACCTCATTTTATATTTTCAAGATCCTATGCGTTTCAGTTCCTGTATCACTTATCACAACTGAATTTTATATCAGTAAGGAATGTATTCATCTACAAATCCAACTAAGTGAAAAAAGAGAGGTAATAGGTGTTTGCCTCATATAATAACGAGTCTGGAGCAGGGCCCTCCTGACTTTTCACTTTGCCAGCCATAGGGTGTGAGTTTTATTCTCACACTTGTCACCACTAAGCCTCATAACGCTTGTTGTTCTCCCATGTTTCACATTAGCATTCCAGACAGAAGAAGTAGAACTGGGAAGCTACATGCCGGGGAGTCTGTTTCTTTATATCGGAAAAGCAAAATCTTTCCCAGAAATGCCTAGCAGACTCCCTCTTAGGTTTAACTGGTCATAATCCATTACAATTCTACCACTTACCATGATGAAAGCTGGGAAACACCAAAGCAGGAAGGCCGTTAGAATGGTGGTGTGGAAAGAGCTAACTTACAGTATTGTCTCAGGGATTTATATTATTTATGGGGTTATTCGATTTATATTTGCGTAACCCAGTAGAATAGATTTTAAGCTCCTTTGGGGCAGGAACTATATCTGTTTAGCTGATGGCAGGCACTCCACAAACATGAATTGGGTATATAAATACATGAAAACTTTTCTTCTTCTAATTAGTGTTAGTAAAAAAATGTCTTTGTTGATCAAAGAGGGAATACCCAAGTCGTTTCTAGCATCTTTCTAAAGTCTCATAGCGGGGCCGGCCTGGTGGCACAGTGGTTAAGTTCACACGTTCTACTTCTTGGCGGCCCGGGTTTCGCTGGTTCGGATCCCGGGTGTGGCCATGGCACCACTTGGCAAAAGCCATGCTGTGGTAGGCGTCCCACATATAAAGTAGAGGAAGATGGGCACGATGTTAGCTCAGGGTCAGGCTTCCTCAGCAAAAAAGAGGAGGACTGGCAGTGGTTAGCTCAGGGCTAATCTTTCTCAAAAAAAGTAAAGTCTCATAGTTTCAAAGCTTTTCCTAAACGTGTAAAGGGTAAGACAAGAACTCTATTAGCCAAGTCTCAGCTGCAAGTGTCTCTTTCATAGGGGAGTGCAATATAACGTTTTAGTTAAAATCTCATGGAAAACTTTAGAAGACTTACTTAAAGGAATTACTGTTTTTAAAAAGAAGAACCTTTAGCTTTTGGTACTGACTGGTGGAGGCAAGCAATGCATCTTCAGAAAGTACATATGCATGTAAATTCCTAAAAGGGAAAAAATAATTTTATTCACTGATATGTGCATAAGAACAAAGGAAATGAGTCATATAAATAACCCTTCAGGTCTAAGATTTTCTAGCAGCGCTCCAAGGGGCATAATGTGGGAATCCTTATAATTGTACACATAGCTACATTATACCAACTCTTCTAAATATCATTAGCCTGTTTTATAAATCTAACATGAAATGAAGATACATGCATATAATAGAATGTAAAGCAGGAATTAAAAATGCACACACATATGCTAATATGAAAATAAGCACCATAAATTGATAAATTTTAAAAAAAAGGGAAATTAGAGAACAACGGCTGAAAGGCTGTTGAACATAATATGTTTACAATTTAATCAGAAAACAAGTGGTACTTTTTTGCTAAAAAGTGAGAATGTACTGCTATGATGACATCAAAATGAGAAACTCAGGAATAGCAGATTCTAAAGCTTTTCCATTTCCTCTCAAAATTCAATCTTGTGTGTATATTGGCAAGTTGCCTCTACCCAGCTTTGCCTAGATAATAGCTACCTTTATTACTTATTACACTATTTTAATACTATTTGCATACCTAATATCAAACAATACATTTTTCATAATTTAATTAACTCTTCTGTTCTGAATCTTATTTTGCACAATAAAAACATGCTTACACATTTTTATATGTGACTTTCAGTGATGCAAATAAATTAAACTTTAAGAAAAGGCGTAAACAAAAATCAGTAAAATAGAATTACGATTATCCTCCATTAAGTTAAAAATGTTAAAAAATTAAACAGGAAAAGTTAGCCTAATATGTTGCGTAATATTTATTTTATAACAGCTTTATTAAGATATAATTCATATATCATAAAATTCACCCTTTTAAAGTGTACTATTCAGTGATTTTTAGTGTATTCACAGAGTTGTGCAACCATCACCATTATCAAATTTTAGAACGTATTCATCATCCCCAAGGAAATCTCATAACCATTACTAGCCATTCCCGATGCTTCCCTTTCTCTAGACCCTGACAACCACTAGTCTATTTTACATCTCTTTGAATTTGCCCATTTTGGACATTTGGTATAGATGGAAACATATAATATATGGCTTTTTGTGTCTAGCTTCTTTCACTTAGCATAATGTGTTCAAGGTTCATTTATGCTGTAGCATGTATCAGAACTATGTTCCCTTTTTATGGCTGAATAATTTTCTATTATATCATATACTATGTTTTGTTCATCCCTTCATCAGTTGATGGGCATCTGGCTGTTTCCCCCTGTGGGGTATGTTGAACAATTCTGTTATAGATATTCATGTACAAGTTTTCATGTAAAATATGTTTTCAATTCTCTCAAATATATACCCAGGAATGGAATCTCTGCGTCATAAGGTAACTGTATATTTAACATTTTGAAGGAGTGCCAAATTGTTTCCCAAAGTAGCTTCCTCTTTTACAATTCCATCAGCAATATATGATGGTTCTGATTTCTCCACATCCTTGCCAACACTTGTTATTATCTATCTTTCTCTCTCTCTTTTTTTTTTTTTGTAGACATCCTAGTGAGTATGAAGTGGTATCTCTTTGTGGTTTAATTTATATTTCCCTAATGACTAATGATGCTGAATACCTTTTTATATGCTTATTTATTTGCCATTTGTATATCATCTTTTGATAAATGTCTACTCAAATTATTTGCCCATTTTTTAATTGGGTTACTTGCCTTTTAATTATTGAGTTGTAAGAGTTCTGGCTATAAGTCCCTTATCATACACATGATTTGCAAAAATTTTCTTCCGTTCTCTGGGTTGTCTTTCGCTTTCTTGATTCTGTCCTTTGAAGCACAAAAATTTCACTTTTGATGAAGTCCACTTTATTTTTTTCTTTTGCCACTTGCAAATTTAGTGGCATGTCCAAGATACTGTTGTCTAATTCAGGAACACAAAGATTCATTCCTAAGTTTTCTTCAAAGAATTTTATAGTTTTTGCTGTTGCACTTAGGCCTATGATAAATTTTGAGTTGATTTTTTTTATATGGTTGAGTTAATTTTTTAATATGAATCTTTTAGAGTTTATCTCATTTGAGTTTTTTGAGATTTTGGGGGAAATTATTATTTTTCATAAAATGTGGGACATCTTTTACTATTATTTATTCAAATTTTCTTTCTGTCTCTCTCCTTTCTCTGCACTCTCATCATGTACATGTTGGCACACTTGCTGGTATCCCACACATCTCTGGGGGCTCTGTCTATTTTTGTTTGTTTGTTTGTTCCTCAGACTGGATAGCCTTAAAGTTGACCTATATTCAACTTCGTTGATTTTTGTCTTTCTCCTGCTCAGATCTGTTTTTGAGCCCCTATAGTAAAATTTTCATTTCAATTAATGTACTTTACAGTTCCAGAATTTTTATTTGGTTCTTTGTAATTTCTCTCTCTTTCTTGTTGGTCAGTATTTAGTAGGCATAATTATATTTTCATTTAATTCTTTCGACATAGTTTCTTTGAGTTCTTTGAATATATTTGTAGAATCCGATTTAAAGATTTTGTGTAGTAAGTCTAATACTTGGACTTCCTTGGGACAGTTTCTATGGCCTGCTTGCCCCAAGCTCCACAGATAGGCCTTATTGTATTGTTGCTTCCATACCTTTGCCAAGGTGCTCTGTGTGTGTATTGGGGCTTGCCTTCAAAATTCCAGAGGGCAGTTGACAACTCTACTTGCACAGAACTTTGAGGTGAGCTATGTGTGAGAGATCAGGTCCTTCTCAGGTCTTTCCTAGGCATGTGAACAGCCCTGACCATGTATGTGGCGTTTTAGATCCCCAAGACTATTTCTGACTTTTTCAAAGCCCACTATGGACATCTTATCCCCAGTTTTTCCTTGTAAGATTTTTGGTTAGCCCCTTGTTAGCCATAACCCATATTGCTGCCTCAGGCAGCTGTGATGTTAAACAATTTTCTCTGATGTTTTTGGACAAATTCCAGAGAAAAATGGCTGTTCTCACAGATGGAGATTTGAGTTGGGTAAAATAAAGATGAGTCTGAGAATGGAGGCTTTCAATGAGCTGCCAGATAGGTCAAATAGTGGTGGTTTTCTGGAAATACAGCATTTGGGGGAGCTCCAAACCTATTCTGTCCTTTCCCATGGCTTCTAGGTTGCTGATTTTCACAGCTGTACTTTTAAGTCTGTTGGTTTTCAAGGCTACTGAAAAGCTAGGGTTAGAGTGATGGAAATAGGACAAGTTAAAATAACATGAAGCTCACTGTTCTTACCATGATGCAGTCGTTTGTCTTCAATAAATGTTCCTTATATTATACAAGCTTTTTAAAAAAAATTTACGTACTTCTAAAAAGGTTAACTTTGTTCAATTTTGCCAAGTATTCGTATTCCTTTCATTGAGGAGCATATTTCTGGGAGCCCTTACTCTCATTTCTGAAGTCCTTCACCAAGATTGTTAGTCTTAATCTTTTTTCCTGTATGAAAAAAATCAAAGCATGTTTTCAATAAATCTAATTCTTGTTCAAAATGGAGAACTGAGTTCACATTAAATCACATTCCATCAAATAGTTACAGAAATCACTGCAAAATAAACTCTTTGCGGGAAGAATCCAATATCAGTATCCAAACCCACAGACTTGTGCCAACCTTAAAAAAAATTGAAGAAAAATTGAGGTCAAAGCAGGCCAAACCAACGCCATTCTAAAAAGGATATTGGCATGGAACATTGGAGTGCAGACCGAATTCCCAACTTTTATTTTGTTGAACAGTGAGCTGTTATATATAACACAAGTAATAATACTAAAAATCTAGATTCAAAACACAGATTATCCCATAACATATGAGAGATGGGTAAGGCATAGTCAAAAAAGAAAAATCAAGCAAAGTTTCTTATGTTAGATGGGGATGCATTGAGAAATACTGTGTCAAGAATGGCTGTGATAGAGTAATATAGATTTATTGCACTGTCCATGATTGGAAAAGTTTCTATTAATAAATACGATTGCTTACAAATCAATAGAAATGATTTAAAAATCTATGGAAATAAAACAATTTAATAGAAAAGGAAAGAAAAAATGAAGGAAGGACAAAAATGTGACAGTAAAAATGAAGGAGAAGTGAAATGAAGCAAGGAAGGAAAGAAAAAGAAAGAAAAGATAAAGAAAACTAGAATGATAAGGAAGCATTGAAATCAGAAACATAAGCAAGATAACAAGTATAAGGCCAAATATATATTAACACTGTGATTATGAACAAATTAAATTCCTTGTGCAAACTGAAGAAATTGAAGTGTGAAAAAAGAGCAAAAATCATATAATATAAATTTTGCAAAGACACATCTAGACCAATAAGATATGCCAAAGTCAAAAAAAAAAAAATTTCAAGAAAAGAGCCCAAGAAATGCTAGGCGATTAACGGCAAAATAAAAATTAGTTAGACAATAATAAAGTGAGAGCAAACAGAATTCAAGTGGGGAGAGTACTAACAGAATAAGGAAATTTTTTTGTATGGATAAAAGGTACATTCCATAATGATATCTAATATACATGAACGAAGGACCAAAGAATTGAAATCTATAAAAAACTTGAAACTCAAAAAAGATATTGGTAAAAATCTCTATTCTATTGTCAGTCTTTGTTTATTTTTCTCATTTTGTGGCAAAATAGATAGACACAAGAAAATTATATGGAAAAGATGTTTCTGATTTTCACTCCTTAAGTCGATATTAGTTGAAAGTGGGCTAAGTTGAAAACAAACCCTCTGAAAATATATACACAGACTATATTTTCTCGAAGATTCCCATAGCTTAATTTCATAATATTTTATAGGATCTGCAGTATCAAGGAGGAATAAAATTTCTGATAAAAAACTATAGCATGATAGTGTATAGAATACAGTGTGAGTCCTCATCCTACAGAACACAGAAGATAGTGTGGTTTATTGGCTTCACTTAATAGATTTATTTCTAAACCTTGACATATATGGGAAGAATGCACAATATCATCAAACACCGTGGTCTAATTCATATTAAAGTTCACAAAGAGAAACTGTACATTTCAATTTTTTTTAAACGCCCAGAATCTACTTTCTGATTTTATTCAAGATCTGAAATTAATAACAGAGACTTTTTTTATTTAGCTTGGATATTTTTAAACACAGTTAAATAAATGTTGGTCCAAAGAGAAATTGAAGTTTGCATTTACAGAATATGTAGGTGAAAAATGCAAGATGATGGGAATTTGTCTTTTCAAAATTGAATGGGAAAATTATAACTTTATTCTTAATATTAGAAGAGAAATACTAAAATTAAATTAACTTAGAGGTAAATTCAAGAAGCATAAAAAATATTAGAAGTTAGAGATAAGACGAAAAGGTTAATAATAAAGTTATTTAAGGGATTAAATAATGAAAAAATAGTAAGGTTGATAGAATTATTAAAAATTTTAACACATTGAGCAAGATTCTAGAAAACTAATCAAGAAAAATTAGATAAAATATTTATGAACAAAAATATGAGGTATAACAAAGTGAATGCTGTCAGAAGTATAAAGGATATTTTAAAATTTAAAGTGTGCCACTTACACCACTTTATAATGTTAAAAATAGCATTATTGCACTTAGTCTTCACAACTCACATGGTAGGTATTTATTTTCCCAACTTTTTAGATGAGAACAACTGAGACTTAGAGAGGTCTAGCGACTTGCCCAGAGTCACACAGTAAATAAATACAGAAAAATATACTTAAATGGAAGTTAATCTGACTATATTATCTTAACTGTTAATTAATAACAATTATAACAGTAATAATGTCTAATATTCATTGATGACTTACTATGTATCAGGGATTTGACAGGCACGTTGCCTTAGAGAATCCTCAGAAAAACTTGAAAAATTAGGAGCTATTTTTGCCCCAAGGTAATCTTTGCAATTAATGAACTAAAAAAAAAAACAAAAAACTGAAGAATTTTGAGAATGGACAAATTTTAATATATAAAATTATTATTCAAAAGAATAAATGAATGAGAAGCTAAGGAAATTTCTATATATAAATGTAAATATAAAAACATATTGTAATTACCACATTATAATAAAAACATTATAGCAAGTATAGAGTGAAGTTGATGGTGCCAAGGGAAAAGATCCAGAAATTGACATAACAAATTCAATAAATCAATAAAATAATAACAGATTGAGTGTATGTATTGTTTTAAAAACTCTTTTATGACAAAACTATCATCAGCAATTTAAAAGGCAAATAAATGCCCTCATAAATGGTTTTTATAAATGAGCAAAGGAAGAAATGAAAATAGATGAAATTATTCTACTTTCAGGAAATAAAACAAACATCCATTTATACAAAATCTAATCATTTTTCTGTAAAGGTCCTCATAGTAAATATGCTAGGCTTTGTGGTCCATAAAATCTCTGTTTCAACTACTCAACTTTACCATTGTAGCAGGAAAGCAGTCACAGACAAGACATAAATGGATGGATCTATCTGTATTGCAATAAAACTTTATTTACAAAAACAGTCACAGACAAAATTTGACCAATGATTTCAGAGCCCCTAACTGTGCCACTGAGAAACCACCATTCAATTAGTAAATTGATCAAAATAAACAAATGAAACAAAGTGGGGAATTTTGTTTGTGGTAAAGGCAAGAATAAAGGAAAACTGGTGCTGCTGGCGTGTGAGTACACTGTAATTTATAGAAAAAGTCTCGAAATATTTGCTATCTTTTGACTCAGAAATTCTAATTCTAGGTTTAATCCTAAGGAAATAATTACCAATGTTTTTTAATCTAAGTCTTATTCTTATTATTTATTTATTTTTGGGTTCTGCATTTGGAAATGCAAAAGAGAGAAAAGAAGGATGGTGAAACATTTTGGGGAGAAAATTTTTTTGGAGATTTTTTGGGGAAATTTCCCAAAAATGCTTATGTGCACTTGGAAATTCTCAATCCTAATATATTAGCAGCAAAAAAATGTGTTAAAGATTTATTTCTTTAGCTTGATATAGTCTATTAGAAATCAAGATAGATAGCTTTGATTTTCGTTTGTTGCTTCACTTAAGCAAATTCATCTTCTCTTTGACTTGATCATCCTGCACGAGTAAAATAGTTGGCCATCTTTTTTCTTGCTTTGTTTACCTAAACAAGACCATGAACAACAACAAGAAAAATATTAACTGAAACGTGTTTATCTTTTCAGTTTTTAAGCCACAATTTTCTAATTGACATCTTGCATTGTTGATAGTTAACTCTGCAAGATGCATTCAATGTTTTTCATGCTAAGTAGTATCCAGGTGACCTATATGTGATAATAGTTAACGGAAAATTCACATAAAAAACAATTGGAACACTGGGTGAACCCACTTCATATGGTCGATTTCATTTACTGCTCCCTAATTGGCAAAGTTGTTTAAACACAGAAAAGCTTGTCTCTTACTTCTTCACGGGAAAATAAGAAGAACTGATCCTCTTGAGGGTACTCCTGAAGTCAGAATCTTGGGTTAATAGAGTTACCATTTCCAGGCCAACTGTCAATCTTGGGCATCTGAAACTTCAGGCACCTAGGGTCAACGTGAGCTCATTAAGTCATTCCTCCAGTCTATGAGGGTGGTTGCTTTAGTTAGAGAGCCTTCAAATCTTTATTGTATTCTCTACTTTCATTTTTTAAAAATATTTCTCTATATTCTTTCTTAATATGACTGCCTTAACAGCATACATTGCTATAACTATGATTAGACATAACTTTATCTTTCCCAATGCCAATGAATTGACCTCCAAAAATCAAAGGGAGATCTGGAAAATAACCCCTCTCACATTCTTACTCCTATTTTTTTTTTTTTCTTTTTTTTTGGTGAGGAAGATTGCCCTGAGCTAACATCTATGGCAATCTCCCTCTATTTTGTATGTGGCATGCCGCCACAGTATGGCTTAATGATCAGTGTGTAGGTCCACACCCAGGGTTACGAATCCATGAAGTGTGGGCCACCCAAGTACAGTTTGCAAAGCTAACCATTATGCAACCGGGCCAGCCCCCTCTTTCTCCTATTTTTGCCTTAAGTTCTTTCCTAAGCTGAAAGCCACAATAAAAGGTCAAAACTAGATATAAGGTATATTAATATAGTTCATGTTCAACCAAAGCTATATTACTTGAGGTAAAAAGAGAGTGATATCAAAATAAAGGATGGAGGAGGAGCTTTGAGAAGAAACAGGGATTTGAAATATTTCTGGAGACTTTTGACGAAGGTAGTCAAACATCAAGCAAAATGTTCTAAAATAAATATTTTAGTGAATCTTTATCTCTAAATGACTAAGATAATTATACTTTAAATTTCATGATTAGAATTACTAGAAGCTGGCATATACTAGGTTAAGAATCACATTTATTTAAGTTTTGACATGCAATAATCATATTTAATATATAATATCTGTGGCTACAGGTATGTAACAAGAAACATTTTTTTATTAAAAACTTGTTTCTTGATACTGGCTTTCTGGGCCTAATGTGGGCACCTGCGAGACTTTGTATTCCTTACTACACCATGAACACATGAGTAAATTGAAGAATGACACTGTCGTGCCATGACAAACCTCTCAAGCAGCCCCTGATGACATGAATTATGAGGCCATTATGCAGGAGCTCTAGGGTGAGAGCGACCTTATGGGGTTGATATTTAGTGAAATGCTTAGAAGTTTGATGCCAGTCTTTCTCTATCCGAGTTTTTAAACTTTTCCAAGCTTACATCTAGGACTAAAATTTCACATACAAATTATTTACAAAATTATCTTAGCTTTTACCTTTGCCCTTTTAAAACAAATCTAAAAATTAGTTATTTTTCACAAAAAAAGAATTTTGAAGTAAAATTTGCTATTCATAGGCTAGACAAACTGAAACTCTAGAATATAGCTTTAATTTTTGACAGTTCGTTCTCTTTTAGGTAGTCAAAAAAGATTTAATTTGACGTAATCAATAATCTACTTACATATATATCATATTAATAAAAGTTAAAATCAATCCATACTAAAACCTATGGACTTCATAAGTGAACATTCAGCTAATGGAGAATATTAACCAGAGCAGACCAAAATTGTGCAATCTTAGCTTATCAATAATACTTCCAATAATGTTGAAAAGGTGATTATAGCATTGTCAAAATTAATTATGACTCTTGTATTATTTAAGAATGTGTCAGAGATTAGTCTATATATTTTGTATTATTATTCCACTATTTCTCTGACAAAGAAACTGCCTCCCATGTGTATATACTTTCTGAAAGTGATATTTTCCCATAAGAATTTATATTTAGAGGTTATTATATATATGTTGTTGTTCTTTAAAAAGTTGGAAGTAAGTAACTGGAGCTTCAAATATTAGGAGTAGCTGTTTGTTTAATCTTGAACCAGGGCTGAGGGTTGTCACTAGAATCTGATAAGTGAGATGGGGGCAGGGAGGGGAGTGATAGATTCCAGAGATATGTCCATTGGCAGAACTGAAGGACCAATTGCATGTGAAGCTCTAAGGAAATGAATATAAGCAAGAATGACTGAGTTATCTGCTTTAGATAACCAATGGAGGATGAAGCAATTTAATGTGGAAAGAAATTCAGGAAGATGAACCAGTCTCAGAGGAAACATAGCAAATTTTGTGTGAGATGTGAATTTGAAAGACTGAGAAATCATCAAAGAAGAGATGTCCAAAGTACACATGGACGCTTGGAAGTGAAGACCAAACGAAAGTAAGGCTTGAAGCCATACACTTAGAAACCTAAAATCAGAAACAATAGTGGAGTGGCTAGAAATAACCAGCATGGGCCCTTGTTGAAACCATGGAAATATACAAAAATGCCAAGAAAAATCATAAGAAACACACATTGAGTCTCTAGGCATTTCCTCTGATTCTTTTCTTCCCTTGCCAGGCTTAGAGCTGAAGCAGCGCATCTCCCTGGACCCATCTTCAGGCCAAGTATTCCATGGGAGTGAAGATAAACCCACTCCTACCTGAATGTAATTATCTCCATTGCCCGTGTGTACGTCAGACCGTGTGAGGTGTTGAGGTATGGTGGGAAGAGGAATGGGTTTGGAGACAAGGAGTTTAGGTTCTAGATCTACGACCTTTAAAGGGCGGGAAAACTCATCCATTTTATTTTCAATTTTCTTATCTACATAATGAGAGGATTGAAATAGGCTACTCTAAATTTCCTATAAATTTTTGGAGTTTGGAAAAAAGCAAATCGCTTTTTGTTACTGGTGGCTTGATATTCGTTGGGCCATGACTATGTAAGTAGTACCAAGATCTAGGGGCAATAAAAGCCTATGGGAGCCATAATATGCATAGAGAATATTTATGTTTTTAACTCTATAAAAACTTTGGTGACAATGTTTAGAATCTTTTGGGAAGTCAATGTCATTCTAAAGATTCAATAACATTTTCATGATATTTTGAGAAGATATATATGTATTTGTCTCAAAATATGTATAAATACTTCTGAATGGATCATCAATCATATACACACTTTTCTATTTTTTTAATCTGTCAGATTATAGAATGGGGAGAGGGAAAATGTGAAGAGGCACCCCCGGGGGATAGACGGCTTCAATTGTCTCCTTTTGATTTGAGTTTTGCTCCTATTATACGAACCATTTTCTCTCTACATTTTTTGTTAAATTCTCCTTAAAACTTTTGGCCATTTTCACCTTTTAGACCATGTGGGTGCAATTATGCAAACAGCCCTGATAACCTTAAAGCGTACTGCCGCCTCACTGATTCCCGCACTGGAAATAACGCGTGTCGCTAGAGGAAGAATAAAAAGTTTCTTAAATGGGAAACATTGCCTTCGTGCCAATTGCTTTGGTCTTTTCAAGATTAACATTTAGGGTAAGGAAATGTTTTAAGTGAGAACACTGAGCAGGTTTTATTGTAATTAGTTTCTATATTCAGATTAATTCATGGGTTCATTGTCAACTGCTGAAATGCCCAGACTAGATAAAGTAATCCATCCCTCAGGGGAAAGAATTAATTCAAAGTGTCACGGATATGAACACAGAAAGCACATGGAGAGAGATATTCAGTGTGATGGGGGCAGGGTAAGAGGGCAGGAGAGGGTTTATCTTTGCGCTCTTATTTTAATCCTGGAATACCTTTATATCTTTTTCCTACATGTTGGAGAAACTATTGTCTTGGTTGTTTGCTTTCAAGTCATCTGTTCGTTAGCCATTTGGACCCCATGTAAATCACGTGAGAAAGCATGTTTATTGTTTATATGACGGAGGGGGAGAGAGTCCATTTTTCTCAACTTTTGTTTTAGTCTTGGATATCTTTTAATTTTAGCTATATCTGGGAGTCTTTTTTTTTTCTTTTTTTTTTTTTGAACGTCTGCTCTTTAGCCATCAAATGTAAAACAGGTGGGGCAAAGATTGGGAGGGGTCAGAGAGAGGGAAAGTGTTTATCATTATACTGTTTTAATCCTGGCATATCCTTTTATTTTTACCTATACGTCTGGGAGATACTCATTATTTTTTAAGCTGTTTGATCAAATGAAAAACATTGTGTCTACGATTTGTGCTTGTGTTGAGCCAGAAATAATTAAAAAGCAATTCTGTTCCTTGGAGAAATAGAGTCTGCTTTACCACACATCCCTGTGGCCTAAAACAGGCAAAATCATGTGCCACCACCAGAGACAACTTGAGCGGTGCTTAGAAGGATGTTCGTCTTCACGATCTGTTATTTCTTTTCAAGCAACTATCTTTTCACCACACACATCCCCACAGCCTGACTATGAGTTTTTTTTACCGTGTTTTCTTCTTTCTGCTCAGTCTAAGGAACCAATGAGTCTTTTGCCAAGACTGGTATCTGATTGAGAAGTCGCTGCCCACGCTCTTATTTGGATGAGAGTTTGAAAAAATTGAGCTTGTTTGTTTTACTACTGCTGCACCTTCCACTTGTGTTGACTTTGAGATTTGTGGCGTTTCTTCTCAGCATGGGTTCAGCATCTTTCGCAGAGCCATTCAGAGTTGTCTGGCGCCATACAGAAATCATTAGCTCTTTGAAACAAAGCATTTGAGTCTCTCCGGTTAGAAATTGAGCTCACATTTCTTGACAATAATCTTTCACTCTCTTAAGTACTGGTAGAAGCAGTGGACATATTACTTAGAACAGAACAAAAGAACTGGGAATATTAGAAAGACATGTTTTTTCCCTGGTTGATAACATTTTAAAAATCATTATTCTCAGTGTTTATTTGTAACCAATACGTTCCTTTCAGAGATGTGTATACCTGTCTTTGGAAAGGATTAAAAATATGCTGTTCTGAATCTTCCTTAAAATCAAGCTAGTGTGTTTAGAGTTCAATCACACTTCTTTCCTGCTGGGCTTCCGAATTCAGATTTACTTAATTGAGAATAGTCCATGAATGATGGCCTGTAGATTGGACCCATTTCTCCAAGGTGAAGAAAACATGGCTTCTGTGTTTACACTTCACTCAAGCTTACTCTTTTATTTAGTGTGTCTGTGTCTTCACCTCCTTCTCATCATTCCTTTTGGTTCTTTTGGAACAAACTTAACAGAAGCTGATAATTTGGGTGAAATTATAGATGCCAAATAATGACACGAAAGTGTTTAAATTTCAGACCCTATGGGATTCTTTCCTTTCAAATGAGACTCATCATAAACAAAAGAAATTTATACATATATATAGTGCAAATAACGTGCTCTAAAATACTCACTACCAATAGCCAGATGGCTTTTAAATTTGCTCTTTTAACAGGATTATGATGATAAGAAAATAATTTTACATAAGGAAACTATTGAAGAAAATTTTCACAAAAATTTATTGTGAAATAGTCTTTCTTTCACTTTAATAGAGGCTAGTTCCTTAGCTTTAAAAGTAAGACTCTTTTTCACTTAATCCTACACCCATATGAACATAAACACATTTAGATAAATCTCAGAATAAATTCTCTGTTATACACGCAGTACCCTGTTTATCCTTTCAGTATATTGATGCTACTAAACGATAGTCTTTTGTAAAAACTAGGTTGATGAGCCTATAAACAGATTATGCGTCCTGATCGTCTTCTAAATAAATAATATTCATGGGACTCTGCACAGTCTACGAAACCACATTTTTAGTTTAAAAATGGGTATCAAACATCCTTAATTCTAATCTTGGGAAATGTGTTGTTGAGGTTGCCCCTGCAACCTCATTTTTATTTAATTTACTTAGAATTAGCTTAATTATTTTGGTTTGCCTGTGGAAATAAAAGCACTTGCATACTTCATGGGGGTGCCATGTAATTAATGTATTGGAATTGTGGATTAAATAATACTGGAGTGCTTCCAGTAACTGGAGTATTTATATAAGGATAACCTTGTCCTGTATGTATGCACACATACAATCTCAGGGGACGCCTCAGTACTCATTAGAGGCTGTTTGAAAGCTCTCTTTTGGTACCCAGAGAGAACTCATATGAGGCACTGAGTATACTGGATTGACATCCATGGCAGACGTGCACTGATTGCGTATCGCTAAACTCTTAGCTGGTAAAATTCAGAGGTGCGTCAACTATATCTTATAGATGATCTTAGTGGATTATAATCAAACAACATACAGTGCTGAGTGGACTTTCTACCACATAAAAATGCATACTGAAAGGAAAAATGGTTTAGTTTACAATATAATTATAATTAGATAAGTGCTAATGCCATGACAGCAGTCCAAAGATGATAATGTAACACTCTACCGGCCTCACGTTCTGCTTAACACATTTACAGCAGTGGAATTGGTAGATCAAGGCTGCTTCAGTTGTGGAGAACAAAAGAAGCCTCCACTTTTAGAAAGAAACCTCAGGAATGCTTTTAAGGTACAGCTTGCTCTTAGGAAAAGAGAGAGAGATTAACACATTTTCTGCTAAATGCAACTACCTCCATTTAAAAATAATTAGAGAGGAAAGCAAGAAGCAATTATCACAGTGCTATTTGACACAACTGAATAATTGCATGCACTAATAAAAAACTCGTTGGCAGTGTAGAAAAAACATTGGCTTTGTAGTTAGATGCTTAGATTTTGAGCTTCAGTTTAGGGTTTTCTCCCTCTGTGACCAACAGACAGGAAATTTAACTTGTTTGCCTATCCATAAAATGGCGATGATGATATCATAAAAACAGGGCTATTCTAGGAATTGATGTGATGTTTGAAACATTTTTGCATAACCTGTAAATCATTTTAACACCTGCTAATTTTTGTTATTGTTATAAATTCACGCCACATTGGAATTCTGTTCTTTGACAATTCACATTCATCTTGTGGAATTTCGATTTAATACTCAGAAATATGCTTCAGAATACTATTTTCTTATCTTTGGAATCATAAGATATTATAGATAACAGCAACAACTTTGCTTATTCAGCATCTTCATTTTACAAATGAGGATATTAAAAGCCTAATCGATTTGCCTAGGTCACGTCGGTATTTAGTGGCAAAGCAAGGCTGGAATCCACATCTCTTAACTTCCAGCCCAATGTTTGTTTTCTACATGCTGCCTTTCAAGACTTGATTATTCTGTCACCTCTCAAAGAGCTTTGTCATCAGAGTTTGGTAAGCCTTGGCTGAGTTATTTGCAAAAACAGTAACAAAATTAAAAACATAAAACATGATTTCAAAAACACCAATATTTAAGTAGAGAGCCAATATTAATTTAAAAATAGGGTAAATTAATTAAAATACAACTCTACAAAATTATTACTTAAATTCTAACTTCTATATGTTTGTGATTTTTATACATATTTAGAAAGGAAGCATTATTTTTCTAATTTTATACATTGAATGTTCTGGCAATGGTAGTCATACTATATCTTATAATCTGCAAAGATTTCTAACTTGAAAACTTTTCTGCTGTGAATTGAGCATCTTTTTCATGTTTTCAAGACTGACTCACTGTGAATACTCTTTTTCTCTTAAGGAAGGTGCTTCCAACGCATAGAGCAGACTCAGAAACTAGCACTGCTCCAACGCCCAACAATGTAAAGTAGATTCAGATTGTGGGCCAAGTTCCGAGGAAAATCAGCACAGAATTTTCTAGCTTGGTGTCTGGCAGCGCTAGACAGGTGCACAGTTTAATGAGCAGGTTGGAGGGAGAAATATTCAAGTCTTAAATGAATTTGAGAACCTCTTAACCAAACAAAGAAAAACATATTTCTTAACTGCACTGCTTCTTGGAGTCTTCATAACGTGGGTATCTCTTATGAAACTATGGAAAGGAGAGATTATCCAATAATTTCTTTCATTTGACCATTGAATACTACTTATAACTCTGCTCTAAAACACGGGTGCCACAACAGAGATTTTGGAAAAGAAGGTTGCCAGGAAGTAAAGGAAGACTTCATTTTTGCTATCTCATCTTTTATTAGCTATCATTTCTAGTCCCAGATGTCCCATTCCCATTTTGCCTTATTTATCTCAGCAGTATCATCCTTAAAATTTTTTGGTATTCTCCATAAGAAGGAGAAAAGACAGGTACTTTTCGATAGACTGGCTGCTATGCTTGGCTCTCCTCTAATGCTGGTAAAGTCAGTTGAAATGACAATTTTTACGCATCCTCAAAGGATGAAGGCAAGAGGCTTTGTTAAAATAGCATGAGGTACAAGTTTTTGCGAATTGAAGATTTGGAGAGAAGAACGCACTTGATAAGCTTCTGAAGCTTAGAACTGAGATGTAAGCAAAACCTAATTAATTTCAACTGCTCTAAGGAATTCAGTTCCTGGTTCAAATAACTATGAAGTCCTTCTTTTCTTTAGGTTTTGTATGAACTGTTTATTTCTTTCCCATAGATAGGCAAAAATATTTCGCCATTGTTATACCATACTTAAATTAATATTTGATGCTGGGAATCAGTTGTCAAGAAAAGAGGGGTTGAGATAAAGTGAAAGAATGGTCAAGAACAAATAATATAGTAAGGAGTTTTACGAACACAGGCACTAACTATGTTTGTATGAAAAAAGGTGGTATGGCTTTTGTAAGAATTTGATTTATTAGACTCAATAAATATATTAACATTTTCTTTCTTCTCCTCACCTCTAACTAAATAAGTTATTTGATAAATATCAGTAAGGCAGGGGCTTATGCACAATTTATTCAAAATAAATGAGGGCCATTATTTAGGATTTGTACTAATAAAATGACTAAATCTTTACCAACATAAAGTAGGCCATGTGCTTTTGGATTCTTATTCTACTCTCTAAAGTAGTCACCTATTCCCATGATGGAAAACATGTTTAAAATGTTATGGAAATCTTCAATGCCTTAGTGATGAAAAATCTCTTTTTTTCTTTTGGTGTAATAAACCTATAGCTTTTGTTTATAATATTGATTTATTGAAAAAGCAACAATTCGATGGGTCAGATTTTAATATTTTCAGTGGAAAATTATGAGAATATCCACCAATTATTTGTATGATCTCCGATTTCTCATCATTATGGTGTCGGGTCAGATACTACCGTCTCATACAGGCCGCTCTAACTAAAGTGGTTCCACTCTTCAGCACTTTCTAATGTTATTAGTTCTCAAATATATTTTCTTCATAGCAATTATCATTAATTGCCATTATATTATTTACATTTATTAACATTTTTAATTGACACTAATTTACATGTTATTGACATATTTAATTTCTTTCTACTCATCTTAGGTTGTGGGATGCATGAGGGCAAAAATTTAGACTATATTATTTATCACTATGCATAGTAGATGCTCCATAAATTTTGGAGGACCAAATCCATGCTCTGCATTGGATCATTAAGAAAGTGTATCTGTGAAGTAACGTAATTGAATTTATCTTTGAATATTATACTGACGGAAGGTAACTAAAAGCAAGAATTCAAAAAAATCTTAATTTGTAAAAGGATTGCTAGAATCAGTCAGATGGAGATGTAGATTCTAGAATGTTTATTGAAACAATTGTCTTTTTATTTTGTAGATCTAACTTAAGCATGTCTGAAAATAATGATTACATATGATCATCAAGCTTACCTTCTTAGATCATGAAAGTATATCTACAGATTAAATCTTCCTATAAATTGGGTAGCTTCATCCTGTCCACACATTGCCTGCACGGGCATAATTTACACATTTACAAGATACTATAGAAAGTGTCTAGATGTATCAGTTCGAGTATATAACTCATGGGAAACTATTCTAAAGTTAATTTCATATTGATGGTCACTTGCTCATTAATTCAGCAAAGGTGAGTTAAAGGCCTTCATCCAGGCCTGTATTTCTTATTTCAAATGTTACAGTGATGAACACAGTCTCTGCCTTCAAGGGATTCAGAACAGTGGACACTGTAGATGAAGGAAATAGTCTGTTAATGCCTCTGAGTATATTGAATGCAACTGACTAAACTGCCAGCATAAAGGGGTAAGTCAGCAACCCTAGCTGAAGAGTTTACCACAAGCCTCTCAGAAATTGGTAGATGAAGCGGACAAAGCACAAATTAAGACACATCTGAATAACATGATTATGAAAATCTACACCTAGAATACCAAGAACACGTACTCTTTTCAAGCATTCAGAAAATTTTATCATGTACCAGGGCAAAAATAATCCTTAATACATTTCAAAAAACCAATACCATATTCTGTTCTTCTCAACAAACCTCAATAAAACCGGAAACTAATTACTGAAGAAAATTTGAAAAAATCCTGTGTCTGGAAATTTGATAATGTAGAGAATGAAGACAATTCCTCTGCCCTCTAGGTCCTTCTGGCTGGTCTACGAATTAAATTGACATGAGACAGAATAACAGGAGAAAATCAAACAAAGTTTTATAACATGTATACATGGGAGAAACCCAGGAAAACTGATCAATTCACCAGAATGGTTGAGGTTGCCACTTTAAATGCCATCTTCAGCTAAAGACAAAGGAGGATGTTGTGGGTGAGGGAAGTCAGTTACGGGAGATTACCAAAACAGCACAGTAAACAAGAGTAAAGTTATTATGCAGATGTAAGTCCTTGCCTTCTGCATTAATAAAAGTTTGTAGAGATAAGGTCATCCTCCTTTTCTTGGTACGAAGAGGGAGACATCTTTACAAATGGAAACTTCCCTTACAATTGTAAATGTCTCTTACAAAGGGTAACTTTTGGTTTTCAGAGTTTCTCCCCTGTCTGCAGTTTCTTAGAAGTAACCAGCCCAAAATGATCCTCATGCCAAAGAGACACATCTTGAGGAGGAAAATTTTCCTCCGCTAATAACATACTGTTTAGTGACTATTATGTTAAAAAGGAAATCATAACAAAAACTATGAAATACTCATAACTGAATGATCTTTAAGAGGTGTATGTCAAAATTGTGAAACATAGCTGGAGCAGTATTTAAAGGGAAATTTATGGCTTACATATAATTGCCAAGAAATTAGAGAGATTGACCACATTCTTTCCCATCTCAGTGAATGGCACTTCCATGTTCCCATTTTCTTGATCCATATGTGTTTTTATTCTCCCACTGTATGTCATCCATGGCACACCTTTTTCTCTCATACTCTGAATTCCATCATTCATAAAACCCTTTTAGTTTTGCTCCCACCCTGGTCTGAGCCATTATCCTCTCTCCTAGGCATTATTTCAATAGTCACCTACCTAGTATTTCTTCTTCTCTTCTTGCCTTCTTTCATTCCATTTGTACCATATCATGCAAAGAATCCAGTTTAAATCTAAGTCAGATCATGTCAGTCCTGCTTAAAACCCTTGAGGGTTTCTACCACTCTTAGAGTAAAATAAAAATTCTTAACAGTAACCTTAAGCTTTTGCATGACTTTCCATCACCTCCTTACCTTTCCAATCCCCAATTCCTCCCACTCTCCTCTCACTCATTCCACATCTGTCACACTGACCTTCTTGCTGTTCCTCCAACTTCTTGGACACAAATCTGCTTCAGGGCCTTTGCACATGCTCTTCCCTCTTCCTGGTTATTTTCTTCCTCCAAAAATTCAAATGGTTTTACCCTTCACCTCCTTCAGGTCTTTACCTTAATGTCAAATTTTCAGTGAGGCTTCCCCTAACCAACTCCGAAATTTCACAAATATATCTGATGCTACTTATCCCGCTTCTCTGCTTTATTTTTCTTTTTAGCATTTATCACTATCTAACATAAACTACATTTACTTACTCATTTTGTTTACTCTCTGCATCCTCCACTAAAATATATGCCCCAGAAAGGCAGAGATTCTGTGGAATTTGTTCACTTCTGGCTCTCCACTGCTTAGAACAGTGCCCAGCACTCAACGAATGTTTGTTAAATGAAAGATGAGTAAATTTAGCAAAGAGAAAGCCTACAATTCAGAAAGAACATTAATCCATTCTGGATGGAAATGCCTTCATTGGATGATTTATTTAGCTGGAACTTTTGAATTGCTCCACATGAGGAGCATTTGCCAGGACCCAGTCAGAAACAGGTTTACATCAATAAAAAGTTGATTCAGCTGAATTTGATTTATGAGGCCAGAAACAATGAGCC
This sequence comes from Equus quagga, assembly GCF_021613505.1. Classification (NCBI taxonomy): domain Eukaryota; kingdom Metazoa; phylum Chordata; class Mammalia; order Perissodactyla; family Equidae; genus Equus; species Equus quagga. Next base: position 72,480,440 of record NC_060282.1, read on the forward strand.
TCCAAATTGTCAAGCTAAATGCGAGCTTTCATTATGTCATTCAAAAAATTCACAACATACATAAGATTATGTGCAAATCCTTCTTCTCTACATATTCAAATGGCGTCAATTCACAGGGTTATTTACTACTTGAGTTTTTCAAAACAATAGAAGTTTTGTATTAGAAAGATTTGGTGTTTGATAAGACCACGGATAGCCTGTTTGAATTTTAATCCAAATTACTTTACTAACTTTCCCAAATTTTTATTATCATCATCGTATTTTTGTTATTGGTGTATAGAAATCTAATATTCTTCAGTAAAATCTGGCACTAGGAGAGCAAGACATATTTGCTAGAATGCAAAGTAGATAAAACTGGTTTTAATTTGTCAGTAACCGATGGATAATCATTAAGAAATACTACCTCTCCCTTAAAGTAGCAGAAAATTTTAAGATATCTTCATATAAGGAAAGATCCCTATGGGCTTAGAAAGTCTCCAGCTTTATCAGTAGCCTCATCTTTGCTACAAATAGACATTGCACACAAAAGTGAGGCCTTTTGTTATTTATATTTGCTAACTATAACTCAAGTTATAATATAAGCACCCAATAAATATTTGATATTTTTGATATTTATAAAACTAAAATTTTTATTTGGTACATGTTGAGGGCCTCCTCAGACTTTGACAGTAAAAATGAACAGTACTAAATATTGAAAACTTTTAGTGATGTTGAACTTATAACTATCTCTATGATAGTTATGAATTCTATTTGACAAAGAGAGGTCAGGGAAATACATAAAAACAGGGATTTTAATGTACAGGATAAAACTTTAGAAATGATAATACAACTAAAACTTTTGCATTTTTTAAATTATTGCGACCCCTGTTAAGATAACTTACCCAGTTAAAAAAATACATCAAAAATATTTTCCGGTTTACCACCCTCTAAACTGTTAAAAATTCTTTTGAACACAAGCGATAATTATCCTGTGAATTATTATAAAAAGTTATCAGCATTCAAAACTATAATTTGAATGGCAGAGATTCAACATACCAATAACACTGCAGAAGAAATGATAAGGAAGAAACTCTAAATATCCTATCACATCAAAATACGTGTCAGAGAAACTAGGAGCATTTATTTTGTTTGGTTTTTCTCTTTATATAGGCAATGCAAAACATACGTGTTTCTGTATTTCAAGATTATAATTAATACTAATGTAATTGCTTAGCGATTTAGAGTTTACAAAGCATTTTTTTTTTAAAGATTCTATTTTTTCCTTTTTCTCCCCAAAGACCCCCCAGTACACAGTTGCACATTCTTCGTTGTGGGTCCTTCTAGTTGTGGCATGTGGGACGCTGCCTCAGCGTGGCCCAATGAGCAGTGCCATGTCTACACCCAGGATTCGAACCGACGAAACACTGGGCCGCCTGCAGCGGAGCGCGCGAACTTAATCACTCGGCCACGGGGCCAGCCCCTACAAAGCATTTTTATAAACATTTATCCCAGGTAACCTTCATCCCCAATCTTGTTGTAAAGATTAAAGCAATTTTCCAGAGTGAAGCAGAGTTGTAGAGGTTACACAATGGATACCAAATCACACATCAAAGCAATAGACAGAGCATGAGCTCCACCCATGGTTCTCCAACTTTCTCAATCAATTGATCAATAATAACACTGTTAGCATCCACTATGTGCCATGTTCTGTGCCAGGATGTGGCGATATACGGTGAAGAGACAGCCACAGTTTACATTACAATGGAATTTATAGATCAGCAGCTAGATTCCATATTTTTCCTCTGTACCCTTCTTTTCTATCCTGATTACACTGAATCTCTCATGTTAGAAAACCATTTTAGTCATGAAAAATAGAAACTGATCCTCTTTAATAGGCAAAAGATATTAAATTTTTATGAAATGGAATATACTTCATTTCAACAATTCCATTCATCAAATATATCTGTGAGTTGGGCATTCACCTGGGTGTTCAAGAGAAAGAGATGAATAAAACAAGAGCCCTTCATTAGAACCTAATGGGAAACACAGAATAATTGAGTGCTAGAAAGAAAATACAAATACTTTCCTACGGGAGGGTAGAGGACTATGAGTTTCTCATATTTACATCCTTAGCTCTTACAAAAGCACCACATAGTAAGATTTTAACAAGGGTTTGTGGAATTAAATAAAGTAGTAATAACTTTTGTTTAAGGGGAGTTAGGGAAGAGCTTAAGGAAAAGGTGGCATATATACCGGCATCTAAAAGACAAAAGAGTAAAATATCATCTTATCTATATTTAGAACTAGTAGAGTAAAAATCAACTAACTAGAGATGATTGGCTTATTTAACTTTCAAAATGAAATGTGTAAAATTCCTAAATTTCCCATAATCTGGCAAATAATACATGACTGATGTTATCTCCTGAAAACAGTAAGGAAATGTCTATAAACCTTAGAAAGTTGAATGACTTATAATATAAAGTTTATGCCCATTATCCAGCAGGTGTGAAGTTTTATATTTCTTAAACTTCATCAAGTTTCCTGGTTAAATTCAGTGACCATAGAGACTTCTAAACGTATTTTCTAATTTTTAAATTATTTCCACGTCTGTCTCAAAATACAAACAACTTTAAAATTTCTATTTTCAAGCTTATTTTAAAAAAATAAGAAAACCCTTCTTATTAAGATAAATCATTCTGCTTGTGAGATCGAGGAAATCTCTTATTCCCAGAGTTTTTCATAGCAAACTTTTTTGTACTGGTCCCTAAATACAGAAGATCCTTAGCAATTACGAATTTCAACTTGATAGAAAGTTGATTAGAAGTAGGTCAGATTCAATTCTTCAAAAGGATTTCTAAAAATAAAAGGAAGTGAGTAAGTTTGTTTGTTGGGTTTCTGACAGGACCTAACTTTGAATCTCATCAGCCTTAAACTGCTTTGGTTTTGTTCCATTTATCTACTATAGTGGAAGATTAGTTATTTTCCCCAAAATTGGTTTGTTCATTTTTGCTCAAAACTGTTAAATGGAATGGGATGATAGAACTGTTCAATTTCAGCTAACCTAATCTAGCAGTTTTAGATGAAGAAGCTAAGAAATAACTTGGGCAGAAACATGTATACATTTGTCGCAAAATTGTGAGCATTCGGAATCTGAAATTCCAGAAAGGCCAAGGGATACAGGAATAAAGAAACTCTCCAAGCACAAGCTCACTTGTGTTCAGATCAAGGTATTGATGGCATTTTTGCTTTCATCAGCAGTTTTCAAAATCTTTATCAATAAACTTGACCTGAGACCTGCAAATTTCATCAAAAACGAAACAGATGAGGGAAACCAAAATGCTCTTGCTCACTTTTATTCTCCCCAATCATATTGTTGTTTGTATTTTACTGCTCTTATCACCACTCCATATAGAGGTATTTAAAATATAAAGAGTATTCTATATTGGTTAGGGAACATTGCGCTTGTTTCCCAGTAGTAGGTTTTTGGATTCTTAACTGGTATAATTTGCCTTCTAGCCATACAATCATCAAAACAAAAGATAGTCATAACCATACAAATAAAAATTTGTAGCTAAAAAACGTTAATATGCTTTGTAGTGTAGCACCTCTTAAAACTCATCCCAATACGGCATCATCTGTATTACTACTATGATAGTTTGGCCCACATCCTTGCATTCTTAGTTCCATCCAGCTTCTTACAGGCATGACAAACAGAAAAGACATTTATGACCTCCACTGTGGCATAAAAAAGGTGCATTTTTCTAGTTTCTTAAGAACTTGGACAGCAAATAAAAAAGTGCATTCACGTCTATGGCTTAAACCATCACCTATGTACTGTTCACTGGTTTTTCTCCTCAACTGCACTGTGAGTTCTTGTAGAACATAGACTAGGATTTAAATAATATCTTTATTCTTCTATCTAGTACAATTATTAAAATCTGTTTAATATTGGATTGAGTAATAGTTCAAAGTGAGAATTACAGTGTTTTCAAACATATATGCCTGGTTGTTGGGCTTCCAGATCACATCTAGAAGAAAATTCCTCCTGGTTTTAGAAGGATAGTTTGGTGGATGCATGTACCTCTCTGTTAAAGAAAACACTCTCTCCCACAGTCTGAAACTCCACGTGATGGTGTTGACTTAGAAAGCTGCAGCATTGAAGATGATTATCAATAAATCAGCTGATAATCTGAGATTCGATTCAGGGCATGAGTGGAGGAGAAGCTGACTTTAAAGCTCCTTTGCTCAATAGCTAATTTTTTAGGCTATATAATCTGCCTGTGGCAAGTTGTTCTACAATAGAAAAACCCCAAACAAAATCTACCAGCTGCTCTTCAGAAGATCATCAACTAGTAAACTTTATCCTCTCTTCTGCATAATTGGAGGATTTTCTCAGATAATTCCTAACCAACTTTCCTATCACATAGTAAAAAAGTTTTTACTAAGTACCTCTGTGTGGTGTTGGTTTTAACCTGGGGTATAATAATAATATAGTGAAAGAGATATTGTTTATAGAAATTCAGCAGAAGTAGCTATTACACCCATTATCAGTATCTTTTTTTTTTTTTTTTTTTGCTGAGGAAGATTACTCCTGAGCTAACATCTGTGTCAATCTTTCTCTGTTTTATATGTGGGTCACCACCACAGCATGGCTGTCAAATGGTGTAGGTCCTCATCCAGGACCCAAAACTGTGAACCAAGGCTGCTTAAGCAGAGCTCACTGAACTTAACCACTAGGCCACAGGGCCAGCCCCATCAGTATCTTTTTGATCTATTGTGTAGAACCACATGAAATTCCCTTTTCAATAATTGGCAATTTCATATGGTTCAAATTAATACAAAATTCTGTGTGAATTTTTTAAAGGTCAAGAAATATGTTTTTCATTTATGGGGAATCATAAATCATATACACTTATTTTCAAGTTCGCATATTAATATATAATTTGAGACCTATTCTCAAAAAGATCCAGGACCAAATTTTATGTTTCAAGTTAAAAAAACAGCCATTGATTTTGTGACAAAGAAGCACTAATGGAAAGACTTCAGGACGTGCCCACTCAGCTTAACTGTGTCTTCACATTCTTATCTTCAAGCCAAGCTGCATGGTTGTCTCAAGTTGCTGTAAGGCTGGGACAGGTGTGGGGAAATCGGAGTAAACAGGGATTCAGGACACGCATCCCAAGTTTAATCAGAGTAATTCTGCTTCTACAACAATTTAAATTTTTAAGTAAAATTTTCTGTGAAGAAAGAGGTCTGCAACTTAAAAGACAGTAGGAAAATGGATATTTTCTGTGATTGCTAGGGTGAGCTATCTAAAGGCTCTATACTCATCTTTTCCAAAACCATTGAATCTTGCAATGTTGTCAATTCATAAGGAAAAAGAAATTGGAGAATTAAGGGCATGGGTTTTTTAGATTGGATGGACCTTATATTCTGATATCATCATTTATCTTTTTGTCATACTCTCTGTTACTGTTGGTGTAAGTAACTCCAATCTCTCACAGGATCTGAAAATTATTCTGTTGTATTGATCAGTTAATCCTATTAAAAGAGACATGAAACTCTTATTCACACCTCTCTGGTAGATCATTAGATGGCGCATCATCAGAGCAGTGCTGTCCATTAGAAACATAACGTGAGATACATATGCAATTTGAAATTTTCTGATAGTCCTATTAAAAGACAGAGGTGAAATCAATTTTCACAATCTATTTTATTTAACTCGATAGGTCCAAAATATTATTATCACTTCACCATGTAATCAATAACTAAGGTAAATTCTCAGACTCTTCACAATTTCTGATTAACTCTGTATTCCAATAAGACTTTAGAGATGGACTTTGAAATTTAATACTAACCTAATTTTCATATGTCATAAAATCTAATTCTCCTTTTGATTGTTTTCAACTATTTAAAGATGTAAAAACCATTCTTAACCCACAAGCCATAGAAAAGTAGGTACAGGTTAGATTTATCAGAAGCTAATTTGTCAACCTCTGAGCTGGCACGTTAGTGAGTACACAATTCAAAATAGTTTTAAAAATCTATCGTGACTTAATTTAATACTAATCAATGAAAACTGGGGTAGTATAAAAATCCAAACTGCAGATAAACTAGAAAATTTCTTGAATTATCACTTGATTTATGAAAGAATAAGTGAATAAATTCCATCAAGATTTTGGCATTATTCTGGAAAGTCACAAGTTGTCTTCCCTTATAATTTTCTACAGCTCATTTCTATTAAGGGGTCGGCTAAATGATCTTGACACCTGGCAACTTGTTGCACACTTAGTTTGTGGTATAAGTTTTTATTCTCTATGGAGAATACACGATATCTAGGTCTATTTATTGTAGTGAGTTATTTTGGAAAGTTGTAAGTATATACTTTACCTTCAAATATAGTCATATTTTGCATCAGATGAACTGATTCAAGAAAAACCTATAATGCTTCTTCATGATTCTTAATTCATATAGCTTTATATTGTCAATATTCATTAGGTACAGGAAATATGCAAAAATATTTTTAGGTAGAGATGTCAATGTTCCATCATCCAGAGAAATTAAAAACTCCTTCAGATTTCTATGACTCCCAAAATATAGAAAAAATATCAATACGAAAATTGTGACACTATATAAATGAGCCTCTTTGCACCTACTTATTTAGCTGTCCCTTTCAATTCTCAGTCCAAACAAATGAAAGAAGTTAAACATTAAATCATGCTTTAATTTTAATTTTGAACTTTTAGAGCCAGATTTCTTTTTAAAGACTAAACTGCTTTAAAATAGTCATTAAAACATCATTTTTCTTTTTTACCAACTATTTCTGGGGTTTAAAAGAGTCTAATAAAACCCCATAGATTAATTAGTCATGACCTGAAGTCATAATTTAAAATATTAGAATATTATGTTAATGTATTATTACATCAAAAACACATTTAACTGAAGTCTAAATGAAATGGATTATGCTCTATTATTAGAACTTTGGAATAATATCTTCAAAGTCAATGCACAATGTGCCATTTTAAAATACTTTAAATGTCATTTTATCTTATTCTTGGGAAATTGGACATATGATTCATTTCTGCCTACCTTATGCCGTGAAACAATTCACCTTTGTTTCATACCTGTTTGGGGAAGAAATATTAAATCATTTTTCTTCTTTGTTTATTTTCATTATCCTTTGGCTTTATGTTGGGCTTAAAGTTGATCTTGAATCTTCCAGCTGTACAGGTTGTTATACTACAAGGTATTTTTTGAGTAAAGTTTAACTTTTTTGAAACCTATCCCACACACTTCTTGACTTGCCTGGGATCTTTTGTGTGCAATGATGGAAATACCGTTTATGCTTTATGTTGTTCTTCTTTTCTTTTACCTTAACTAAAAGGTAGATCACAACATTTGATTGTGAAATGGGTTGCTCTTTTTGTACAAAGGAGATATATTAGGAGATGAATTACACGGACCGAGTCTTGGAGGCTCTGTAGCTACAAACAGACACGCTTCATATTGACTCACAGAAGCTCAGCAGTTTTGTGGTGGAGATACTCTGCAAACTAAATGGAAGTTCATGTGCTCCACTTCAGCAGCTCAGGGTTTCGCTGGTTCAGATCCTGGCCATGGACCTAGCACCACTCATCATGCCATGCTGAGGCAGCGTCCCACATAGCACAACCAGAAGGACCTACAACTAGAATATACAACTATGTACTGGGGGGCTTTGGGGAGAAGAATAATGGAAAAAAGAAGATTGGCAACAGATGTTAGCTCAGGTGCCAATCTTTAAAAAAAGAAAAAAGAAATAACCTAAATTCTAAAGATGAGTGTGTTAGGAAGCCACAATCCTAAATCAAACATTTCTGAAAACCAAAGTGTATTTTTTTCAGTCTCTTAGGACTGAGGAGGCAATTTAATATTAGATACTCATTGAAAGAGCTGGAGGGACATGTCCTAGGAACAGAACAACTCAGAAGTATTTCAAGATGTATCAAAACTGAAGCCTAGATTTGACTCAGTTCAATCCATGTTTTGACTGAAGGGTTTGGCCCACACTTTTTCTGCCTGGCAGAGGAATGGGTAAAGTCTGGTAGAAGTTAAATCACATTTAGCCACTAAAAATTTTGATAGAAACTATCTCTTGTTAAATTTAATGTTATGAGACATTTAAAACAAACAGGACATTTGGACTGATAATCCAGCATATAAAAGAGACAACAAAAGCATACCATTAGGTAACCCAGACATTGGTGTTAACAGCAAATGAATTTAAGCTATGATTATGTTAAAAAATCTACAGGAAAAAGTAGAAAAGACTGATGGAAAATTGCAACATAGAATGAAAATATATAAAAGAATCAATTGAACATTCTTGAATTAAAAAATACAAAATTTTTCATTAAAACTAAAGAAATATTACCAAATGAAAATGTGAAAAAATGAAGGAAACCAGAAAGTGACATTGCATGGGTAAATATAAATAATAGGGGGTTAGTGTGTGTAATTACTTTATTAACCCAAAAGAAGGCAGGGAAAAAGAAAAAAGTGAACATAAAATATGTGACCAAATATTTAATAGATGGAGGGCTGTAAAAAAAAAAAACCTTTTAGATTAATCTAAAAAGTCAAAAAGAAAAAAATAAGACATAAGTCAAATAGAAAACAATTAGTAAGATGGTCAATATAAACACAACTGTATCAGTAATTACATTAATGTAAATGGGTAAAATCTTTTAAGTAAAAGACTAAAATTGTCATTCTGGTTATAAAAGCAAAATCTATCTATATGCTGCTTACATGACACCACCTTAAATAAAAGGATACAAAGATTGAAACAAAACAGGTGATAAGATATATCAAATAAACACTAATCAAAAGAAAGCTATATCAACATAAGGCAAAGGAGACATCAAGCCAAGAAGAAATATCAGAAATAAAGAGAGAGACTTCAAAATGTTAAATTGAGAAATTCAATAGAAAATTATTGCCATGCTTAATCTGTATAGTCTCAACATAGGTTTAAAGTATACACTAATTAATATAGGTTCAAATGTGTTAAAGTAAAATTGGCAGAGTTCAAAGAAGAAATAAACAATTCTAAAATCATTGTGAGACTTAAATATGTATTTCAATAGGGGATAGAACAGGCAGACCAAAAAAATCAATAAGGATAGAATATATCTGAGCAACTCAGTTAATACGCTTGACATATTTTGCCTAAACAAAACACAGCGTACAAAAAAATGCAGAATTTATATTTTTTCAAGTGCACATGGAACATTTATCCAAATTTATGATATTCTAAGCCATAAAGAAAACCTGAACAAATCCCAAGTGATTGAAATCACTCAGAGAAAGGTCTCATAAAATTGAAATTAAATTAGAAAAAGATAAAAACACAACTAGAAAATATTCAACTGTATGAAAATTAAACCATATACTTCTACATAATCCATGGGTCACAAACAAAAAGACAACATAAATATAATTATATTATGACTTGAATGAGAAATAGACTGTGAAACATTGATATTTATGAAACATAGATAAAAATTGCTAACAGAGTAATTAATATCTTTGATTGCATATATTAGAAAAGAAACTGAAATTCAGTGATTTATACTTCTACCTAAAATAAGAAAATAAAACTAACGGAAAGAAGATAGAAAGAAGAAAACAATTAAAAGAGCAGCAATTAATGGAATAAAGATATTGTTAATTAAAGAAAATCGATAAATTAAAACTTGCTTCTCTGAAAGATTGGCAAGCCCATTTTTATTCATACATAAACAGATCAAATTAAATAGGTAACATCGCTAGGAACATTTCATATATTAAATAGAAAATGTTATGAAATCTGTGCAGTAATAACATTTTACTATTTGTATGAAATGGAAAAATTCCTCCAACAGCACAACTTACCAAACCTTCACAAGGAAAATAAATCAAAATGGTCCTTTGTTAGAAAAATTGAATCTTTGGGACCTGCCCCAGGCCTGTATGGTTAAGTTCATGTGCTCTGCCTCTGCAGCCCAGGGCTTCACTGGTTTGGATCCTGGGCATGGACCTGTCACTGCTGATCAAGTCATGCTGAGGCAGTGCCCCACATAACACAACCAGAACCTACAACTAGAATATACAATTATATACTGGGGGACTTTGGGAAGAAGAAGAAGAAGAAAAAAGAAGATTGGCAACAGATGTTAGCTCAGGTGCCAATCTTTAAAAAGAACAATGGAATCTTTAATTAAAAAAAAAAAATTTCCAGGGCTGGCCCCATGGCCAAGTGGTTAAGTTCGGGTGCTCCACTGCAGGCAGCCCAGTGTTTTGTTGGTTCAAGTCCTGGGCGCAGACATGGCACTGCTCATCGGGCCATGCCGGGGTGGCGTCCCACATGCCACAACTAGAAGGACCCACAACGAAGAATATACAACTATGTACTCAGGGGCTTTGGGGAGAAAAAGGAAAAAAATAAAATCTTAAAAAAAAAATTCCATATAGAAAATGTTCAGTCCAAATGGCTTCACAGATAAATTATTCCAAATATTTAAGGAAGAAATATATAAATTTCACACAAACTCTTAGTAGATGATAGAGAAAGTTTAAATATACTCTAACTCTTTATGAATACAATATATTTTCGGTAACATACTAGACTATGACCTTTCTAAAAAGGAAAGTTGCAAGTAAATATCTCTCATGAACATAAATGCAAAATACTTTTTAAAAATGTTAGCAAAGTAAATCTAGCCAAATATAAAAACGATAATACATCATGGCCAAATAGGCTTTATTCCAGGAATACAAGGGTGGTTTAGCATTTGGAAACCAACCAAAGTATTTTACATATTAAAAGATAAGATAAAAAGAGAATAATCATATGATCTACATCCTTTATAGCAGGGTTCCTCAAACATAGCACTATTGAAAGTTTGGACTACCTTATTTTTGCTTTGGGAGACTTCCCTGTGTATTGTAGGATATCTAGCGGCTTCCTTAGCTCTACTCAATGGATGCCCATAGAAACCCCCTTCCCAGTCAGGACAACCCAAAATGTCTCCAGACTTTGCCAAACGTCCTCTGGGGGAAAAATTGCCCCTGATTGAATACCACTGGTTTACAGCAGTCTTGATAATCATGATACTTGTGGTATAATAAAAGTACATTTGGTCTTTGTCCCTGGTTCCTGGCACAGTGTTCCTGAAATTCTCGGAATTTCCAGAGTGATAGGAGTGTCTTTTTTTACTCATAATGAGCCCCTTTCAACTACAGCTGAGTTTTTGCTAATGAGGTGACTGTTGTGGGCCCCACGCTAGTTTGAAGATGGGGCCTGGTAGGCAGTGGAACCAATCATGTGATTAGCGGGTTGGAATTTTCAGCCCCATCCTCAGATTGCAGGGGACGGAGGAGAGACTGGAAGTTGAGTTCAATCACCAATGGCCGATGATTTAATCAATCATGACTACATAGTGAAACCTCTATTGAAAAAAAAACCACGTAAACAATGAGGTTTGGAGAGCTTTCAGGTTGGTGAGCACTTTGGGATGCTGGGAGGGTGGCACGTCAGAGAAGGTACAGAAGTTCTAGGCCCGTACTGTCCCCTACGTGTCTCTTCTACTTGGCTGTTCCTGAGTTGCATCCTTTATAATAAACTAGTAATAGTAAGTAAAGTGTTTTCCTGTGTCCTGTGAGTCATTCTAGCAAATTATTTAACCTGAATTGGTGCCATGAGAATCCCTTATATTTGTAGTTGGCCAGGCAGAAATGTGGGTAGGCTGGACACCTCATTTGCAGCCGGCATCTGAAGTGCGGAGGTCTTGTGGGGCAGAACTTAACTTGTGGGGTCTGTCCTAAGCTAGGAGCGCTAGTTTCAGAATTGAATTGAATTGGTGGACACTCAGTTGGCATGGAAGAACTGGTTGGTGTGGGAAAACCATGTATTTGTTGGGGGGAAAAATGCACAATATTAATGGTAAAATATTGAAAGTTTCCTCCTGAGGTTAGGACAAAGATGTCCACTCCTACTATTTCTATTCAACATTATACTGCAGGCCCTAGCCAGGGCTACAGGGCAAGAAAAAGAAATAAAAAGCACACAGATTGAAAAGGAATAAATAAAAAGAGGAAGAATTGGAGATAGTAGTCCACTAACATTTTCTGGCATTGCTGGGAAGCAGGAAATGCAGCAAAGAGACAGGCAGTATATTATTTTAGTGGAACAAAAACTTTTGAAGAGAAGAAAGGGAAAGAAAGTCCTAAAGGAGGAAATATTTTTCTTCTATCGTGGTAGCTTGGAAAGATAAATGAGAAGAAAATATCCCACAACGTCTGGAGGTACTGAAGTTTGAACATAACATTGAAACTCTGAGGATCATCTCTCCTTGATTTCTCATGGTTTATTCTTTCATACAGGCTAAAACAATCCTGGAAAGCAACTTGGAGCACTTAATAAATTATTAGCTTGAGTAAATAGTATATATTAATATAATTTAATAACAAATACTTTTCTTCACGTTTCCTTTTTTCCTTGTTAGGATAAACTAAAACTTTTGACAAAGAGAAATTCACTTTTGATTTTCATATCTTAGAAATCTAATAATTCCTTCTTTTGTGGGGTCAAAATATAGTATAACAAAAATAGTATAACATAAAATTATACCATTGATTGAATTTTGGAAACGTTGCATAAATGCTCTTAAAATAGTAAGAACTTCATTGTTAGGATGTTATATCCCCAGTGGTTGAGGACATCCATCTAGTTCAGACAACAAGAGAAAATCCTAAGTAAATGGAAACTGATTCTGTACTGCATAGGAACAAAAATTCACATGTGGTAAACTCATTGAGATGGCAATTGTTTTGTTGGTAACATTCCAGAAAGAGTGCAGATGGGTTGGAGTCTAAAAGGAACTGACTTCCACTTTGAGCCCCTTCACTTATTAAAACCAGCCACACTGGCCTTCAATTTTTTAATTTACAAATTAAGAGAAATTGATTCTAAAATCATCTCTGAGATTATTTCTAAATACCAAGTCTGTAAAATCATGAGAGTAAACAGCGTTGGGGAATGCTAAGTAGGAAATAGGAAATGGGAACCAGTAAAGAAATTGGAGAACTGTTTAAAAATATTAAGGAATAAAGAAAAAACTTTCTCGAAAGTGAGAAATGAGTGACTTTGTAAGTGTATAGATAAGAGAATAGAGAAGAAGTTATTTCCTAGCATACTTAGAATTACACAAAATTAATAATTCAGGAATAAATTATTCTGTGTTAAAATTTGGGATGATACAAATTTTGCTCGGATTCTAGAACCAGGAAAGCTACAGCTATCAAAGATCTCATAGGCTATACAAGAAAAACCTCAGCGAGCAAGACAAAGGTAAGGGCATGCATGGGCAGAGAATTTCAGAAAATTAACAAATTGAGATTTTTCAAGAAAATCGGAAAAGTTACCTGCTTCGTGTCCAAGTCACTTAGGCATTTCTTTGTAATACAAGAAAGGGAGGGAATGGTGTAATGAGGGATGTTCTTATAGTTGTCCCCTTATGTCATTTGTCTTGTCCCAGTTGTAGTACGATGTAGCTTGTGTGGCCCTCTTCTAAGCCACCCCATCATTTGCTTACTTTCTCAGTCCGTCTGATTCACAATCATTAAGCTTCTGACAAAAAGCTAAACATAAAATAATTCTGAATGAATGTTCTGAATCAGTGCCTTGTGTCCAAAATGAAAAAAGAATCTTGTAGTAACAAGCAAGAGAAATCCTATAAATTTTCTGGGTGAAAAATCATTCCTTAATTGTATCAGCATGAAAAGATTTAATCGTACATCACTCAAAAGACTTTTTCAGGCTCTGAAAGAGAAGTGATTAAACTTAAATAATCCTCTAAATATGCTCATTTAATCATCAAATACATTTAAGAAGGAAGACTATTTAAGAAAAAAAGCTATGTCAAGTAATAGAGTCATTGAGGCAAAAATAACACAAGTACTTTAAAAGAAAACCTTTAGTCTTGATTCTGCTAAAATATTTGTTATGGAACGATTAGAAATTTGAGATAAATTTTTCAAGAATAAAGAAAAAAATTCATCACAATACTAACATATTTAAATTATGTTTAGACAGTTATCATATTTGAATTCCCAAGACCTACATGTAAAATTTTAATTGGATAGACAAAATTAAAGAATTCATTGAGTCTCCTGAATAAAATAAATATCAATGTCATTGAAAGATGAAGTAGAGGAGATCTACATGTTCAAATACCAATTTTTTTTCTTCATGAAGTCTCTTAAACAGATTTATAGGTAGACATTATAATTGCATATTTTACAAAATTTTCAAAGGTGTATCCTGTCTAGTTCATGCAATATGTTATGTATATTTAAATGGCTATCAAATTAACATGAGTTTACTCCACAAAAATCCCCTTTCAATGTATAGAAGCCAATCATTTTTATCTTTCAAAGTCTACTCTCTTCTAAGTCTTATCCTATTTCTTCCATGAATCTTTATCTTCTTCATGGGTGATATTTCCTTTTTTTTTTTTTTAGATTTTTTTTTTTTATTTTTTCCTTTTTCTCCCCAAAGCCCCCCGGTACATAGTTGTGTATTCTTCGTTGTGGGTTCCTCTAGTTGTGGCATGTGGGACGCTGCCTCAGCGTGGTCTGACGAGCAGTGCCATGTCCGCGCCCAGGATTCAAACCGACGAAACACTGGGCCGCCTGCAGCGGAGCGCGCGAACTTAACCACTCGGCCACGGGGCCAGCCCCCAGGGTGATATTTCCTTTGCATAGCTCTTAACTATGGCATCTCCCCAAGTCCTGTCCTCAACAATTTCCCCCAGTCATTTTCTTTAGTCATGTAGTGACTTGCTCACACAATTTTAGAAATTACCAAAATGCTAAAACCCAAATGAAAAGATTTTTCATCCATCTCATTCTCTTGTGATTCACACTTGTATATTTAACAGACTACTTTATATCTCCTTCTAGAGATCCCAAACATACCACACATTAAATGTGTTCAAAACTAAATTTAAATTTTTGCCCCTCCTCATCTCTTGATCCCATGGCTCTGCTGATCCTGCTTCTCTCCCTATGTACTTTGTCTTTGTTTTTGGCCCTACCATCCATCCCATCACCCCATCAAAGACATTCTTTCTCTAATCCTTCTCCCTTACTCTCCTATGATCAATTGGTGTCTAACTACTATTGATCCTTTCTTCCTCACATCTTTCCTCATTCTTCACTGTATTGCTTCTACCTTCTTTCAACATTTCTCTACTAGAATAAATGCATGTTCTCCAGCCCTCCCTCTAGATTCTTCTCATCATGATTCTTACCAATATAATGTAAAATGTGTCTAATTATGGCACTCTACTGATTAAATTTCTTCAGTGATTGCTCGTTGAACATAGAGAAGAGGTCAAAATCCATGCTAAGGCAGATAAAGCCATGCTTTACCTGTTTCCTGCCTACCTTTATTGCCACATTTCCTGTGATTCCCCATGTCACACTCCTACCCATGCTTCAGCACTTCTGAATAACTTGCAGATCCCAAAAGGAGCTGTGCTATTAAATGTATTACTTGTTAATGTTGCCCTTTCTGCTTGACTGCAAAATCGACTTAACTGTTAATTTCCATGAAGAGTTTTTGGCCCACCGTTGGCAAAACTGGCCCCGTAAATCTCTATTCACACATTGTGCCCTATATAGATTGTCATCACGACACCAAAAGCTTCTTTTCACTTACAAGTCTGCTTCTTTGCATTGAAATTATCTAGGTTTGTGGACTATTTCTAACTCATCAGTTTATCCATAGAGCATGTTCCAACGCAGTGATGTGTGGTAGCTAGCAAATGTTTGCTGAATGTATGAATGAATGCCAAGTTAATTTTTGTAGATTATATTGATGTGATTTCTTCTAAAACTTACCCAAGTCCTTAATATTATGATAGAGTAAATAAATACACAACCTAATCTCTGGACAAAGAGTTAAAGGAATAAAAACAATATATTTTAAAACACTTGGCCTTAACTGTGGTTGATGAATATTTTGCTGGATATTGTGTTCTGTTTTTTATTCTGAACTTTGTATGTAATTCAAATTCTACTCTTGAATAAGTCACTACTTTTTATCTTTTAAGATCTGAAAATTTGGAGATTTTAACTTTTATTCTATTGTACAGGGTTGCATGGAAATAGGATTAGTGAAACAGAAAGTGAACTGAAGTAGAATCTACATATAAATACTATTAGATTAAGATTATTACAGAAATCTGTAGATTTTTTTCAGTGCTTATTTTGACAATCAAAATAATTTTAATTTTTATCCAATTACTACAATGATGGTAGTCATTGGAAATTCAAGGTCTTGTGACCTACGTATCACCCTTTCCTCTTGGATTTTGATATACTCATAGATTTATATACCATGAAGTATAAATGTTAATGTAACATTAATTACATTAAATGTTACTCAAACATCATTGTGTTATAATTAATATTTTTTCAAAAAGAAATGAAGCAGCTAGTATAATACTAGCATTTTAGTAATACTTGTCAATTTCCTTCAGTTCTCAAATTAAAACATGGGTACCTGAAAATGGACTTTCTTTAAGCTATATAGGTATGCAAAATATACTTCTTTTGAGAGATGATGTAATCTTTGCAATATATTTAAATAGTAGACTTTTAGATTTAATATTTTATTTTAAAGTAATGTACTAAACTATAAAGGTATTTCATATTTACTATAAAATGAGAAATAAAGAGAAGTATGATCAAGAAAGTCCAAAAGACTTCATCTTCTTAGTGGTGTTATTCCTATTGATCTTAAGTATATTTCCTTCCAGTATGTCATATAATTTTTCTGCAAAATAAAATATATATTACTGTGTGTTCTGCTTTTTCAATCAATATCATAACAAAAGCATTTCTTCATGTTATTAAAATACTATTAATCGGTATAATTTTTAATATTTTGGCATTTACCTTTACGTTTTCCTTACATGACATGTACGTTCTTAAACATTATTGGCAATTTTCATGTCAAAATTTTGAAATCTTGTCAATATTCTGGATTTATAAGATGACTTGGGAAGCTTTCTACAGTTTTAATTTATTTC
Organism: Equus quagga; assembly: GCF_021613505.1. Taxonomy (NCBI): domain Eukaryota; kingdom Metazoa; phylum Chordata; class Mammalia; order Perissodactyla; family Equidae; genus Equus; species Equus quagga. The sequence continues at coordinate 72,497,539 of NC_060282.1, forward strand.
CTAAAATCATCTATTAAACATTGAAATTAGAATCATAATTTTGAAAGATCTCGAGTGGAATCCTGTCTTTTTTAAAGGCAATATATTATTGACCTCTTCAGTTTTTCTCAGGTTGACTAATACATTTTGCAATTCCATCCTCAAATTTGGTAAGTTATACTTTTCCAGAAATCCACTCTCTTATTTAGATTTTTCAGCTATATTAGCATATAATGTTTCTGTTATAAAGACAATATGCATTTATATAAACTAATTTATAATTTTTATTTATATTTTTATCTCATCTTCAAAATAATTTACAGCACTTGTACTATTTTATTGCTTTAAGATCAGATTTACAAATTTTTTATAAATTCAGTTCTTTTCTTTGCTAATACATTATTCTTCCAATTTCTCATTTCTACTACTTTTCCAAGTTTATTTAATTTTTCATTTTCAAAGCTTTGAAACTGAATATTCATATCATTTACTTTCATATATCATTGTTCTTAATCATCTCAAAGTAAAAATAAAAATAATTAGAATACATTTTTTAGGTAAATACAAATGAAAATACTTAAATTTTTACTGTAAATTTTTAGTGCTTTATTTTTAAAGTTAGCTATTTATTTATATGTGAATATAACTTTGCTTTTCTCCTTAAAGTACTAACATACATTTTTCCCTAAGATGTGAAAGTGTGTTTTGGAGGATATATAAGCTGAGTGGTGGTGGTAGTGTTGGAAAAAAGGGGGTTTTCACCAATTGTTCTGTTAGCATTGTTTAAATTTTAATATATATTTTAATAACATTATATTTAGAGAGCAATGCTTTTAAGTTTTCCTTTCTTGTATTTAGCAATGTTTTATTTTTAGCCTTGTGTAATATCAATTTTTTAAAAAATAGGTCATGAACATTTGGAAAGAAGGTATTATGTCTACTTGGAAAGTTAATGGTAGACATCACTTCATTCGATTTTAATGTGTTTTTCAGATTTTCCGTGTCTTTAGTAATTTGATGTAACATAGGGATATAGAAATATAATAGTGTTTATCTATTATGTTTCTCCATTTTTATTATTACATACTTAATAGTGGGCATGCCGCCTTTCTCTGAAACAGATTTGTGACATAAACTGAGGAACATTCTAGAAAAATACACAATTCACGTCCACATCATGTAGAAACAAGAGAAAGTATGTTTCTTCTTTTCCAAATTCCTCCTTTTCATGTTAGATTTTCTACATCATATCAAAGTTACAATTTTCTCTTCTATGATTTTTTTCCTTTCATTTTTTCATTCTCTCTTCTCAGGGAATTTATACTTTATCTTCTATACTGCTTGTTCTACTTATTTACTGCTTTATCAAACAACTCCAAAACTGAGCGGGTTAAAATATCAACAATCATTAGTTCTTTCATGAATCTGCAATTTGGACAGGTCCAGGTGGGGATAACTTATTTCTGTTGCATTATGGCTTCCTATGGGACGGTTTTAAGAGCTGGGAACTGGAATAGCTGTAGGACACATTAAGCAAATTTTCTTTTTATGAAGACTTTGGGCTTCTCCGACTAGTTTTTCCACATGGTCTCTGCAGAATGGTCGCCTTAGGGCAGTAGAACTTCCAATGTGACAAGTGTTACAAGAATCAGGAAATGGAAGTTACCAATCTCTCAAGGCATGGGCCAGACATTGAGCACAGCATCACTTCCACTGTATTGGATTCGTCAGGCAGCCCCTGAGCCTGTCTAGATTCAGCAGAAGAGAAAATAAACCTCACCTGTCAATGGAGGGAGTAACAAAGTATTTTTAATCTATCATGCAGTCCAACTGTTATTCAGACAGATCATCACAGTTTATAATTTAGAAACACCATTTGTTCAGCTCTCAATAATTCTTCCCTGGCTTGCATTATTCCCTTTCTTGATGGCTTCCTTAAGAATTTTTGTCAAGTCGTTGCTTCCATCTCTTTTGGCTGCAGAAAACTTTGATGGCCTTGTGGTATCTTTCAGTTATACAAGCATGTCCGAGTCTAAGAAAATGTTGAACGGAAGCTTTCCTATTGCAAGAGAAGTGGCAGTTAGAGGTCAAAGTCAAGAAAAAAGTCCACATAAACTATGAAAGTGGTGAAACAGCAATTGGGGACAAATACCTATTTTAGGACTCATTAAGAATTGGCTGAGCGGGGTATGCTATCCCCAACCATCACTCAGCACACCATGGACCTTGTCTATAAACACAAAAGCCAAGGCAAGGAAAAAACCAGTTAGAGTAGCAGAATTCTCGCCAGGAAGAGAATAAAGTAGGTGGAGGGGGCTTCCCACTTCCAGGCCAAGCAAAACAAGATTTCAAATGAATAGCTCATAGAAAACAAAGGCATCTAAGAAAAAGACTGTCATCTTATTCAACAACTGAATGTTTGCTGATTGTTTAATCTCGGCCTGCATTCCAGGGATGACTTCAAATAGTGACAAGCACAGTAAGGAGGAAAAAACAAAGTTCATGTTCGTACACCACTGAATTCAGACAGTTTAATAAACTGCTTACATACACTAGCCAATAGTGACTTGAAATTTAAAACAGGACTGAACTGGGTTCTGTTGATAATAAATGTGTATCTCCAGTTAAAATTTTCACAAGGAAAGCTTCATGTCTGGGAGACCTCAGATGGAAGGGAGAATATTAGTAGGTACCGTTTGAGGATTCAGCTATCCAGGAACATGATGAGGGAGTATTAATTTTGGTAATGTCTGTTTTATTAATTTTTTTGTTTTTTCTTAAAGTAACAGGGAACCAGATATTGCTTAATGAGGACTGTGCAGTTAAAGACTCTTTGAATTAAGGGGGTATCGTATGGATTCTATTAAGGTTTTACTCTTAATACTTACCAAAAATACTACGTATTCCAAAGATAGTGGAGGAGTGGAACTGTGTTAAACTCTCAATAAGTGGTGTGATATTTTTTGTATGATTTGGTACAAAAATGTCGTATTTGACATTGTACCTAGCAGAAATTCCACCAGTTTTCTGGTATATGGGTGATACTTTTCCATTGCTGTCTTTGCTGATGTGGACATTTTCCTCTCACATTTTCATAGTCTGTAGACAATTTTAATGGGAATTTTGGAAGCAGGATTAAGGACTTTATCATAAACCCAGGGGTCTAATCTCGTATTTTTGATATATGATTTGAATCATGTCCATTTATCTTTAAGGAAACAACATGGGAAAAATGGAAAATACTTGAAATTGTAGTATTTTTTTAGCCAGAAAGACACTTTATGTCTTAGCTGGATCTGAGAAAATCTCTTTGTAAGCTATTTATTATTTATGGTAAAGTTTGCTTCCCTATACATTTTAAGCTTAAAAAAAAGTATAAAGTTGCAGTTATTTTATTTATGTGGCATGGGTTTTAAGATAAAATGGAAAGCTCCATATGTACAAAAGGAAGAAATCATCTGAAATGAGAACTAAAGTAAAACTGAAGCCAATGATTTGTGAGAACCTGAGGAATAGCTAAGTTCACATTTATTTTTAGAATATAGAATGCACCTCCATAGTTAGCTCTTTTTAACTGCATTAAAATTTTTGGTTCCTATTCATTATTCCTCTCAAGCATCATAATATTTCAGGTTACTCTGAGAATATGCTGTGTCCTTTCTAGTTAATAACCTTCCATTCCCTGATCATCCGTAAGACACTCTTCTCAATAGTTTTAAGAAGAAAGTTGTAAAGGATGAGCTATAATTGAGTGGAGACATATTAAAACCCCAGAGCTGGAGCAGCCATTTTAGATGAACTGCCTTGTACGTCTTGTTTTGTTTTATCTTCTAAACTGGACCAAACCGTCAACATTCCAAGAGCTCAACAAGGATGAGAATATCCTGTTTGTTAGGACTGATGAGATTTGGTTTTACTGATGACCAAATTGCTAACCAATCAATGAAGTTCAAGTCTAGCATTCTGCCTGATCACTGAATCTCAAGTCAACCCATGAAGTACAAACCAACCTTACCTCTTCTAGCACCAATGACCTCTTCTTTAATACAACTTACCTCATCTGCTTTCTTTTTTCCCATAAAAACCCTAAGCAGCTTTCCTGTAACTGGGACACTATTTGGGTTTCTAGCTGAATCTGTGCTCCCCCCAACTGGAATTCTTTGATCTCAAATAAACGCTTTGCCTCTTAAACCGGCAGATTTTTTTGGTAGGTTTTTGTATGATCACATATTGGAGAAGATCAAAACTCAAAGCTATGTTCAGACAGAATAGAAACCAGAAGAAAAACAATGTTAGCTTTAGAGTCCTGTTTTTGGTTAGCTCACACCATTTTTCGTCTCCCAGATACATATCACTCTTAGATTTAAAAAAAAAAACAAAAACAACTATTAATCCAGTCACATTGCACCTGAAAATTGTTTTGTCCTTTTTCATTATTTTGTTTATAATTATACAAATTGTTTGTGATATCTACATGGTCAAGAAATCCAGCAAAAATTTTCAGACATTTGTCCAATTTTTCCTTATTGAAATGTAATACATTGGATTCAAAACGGGGAAATGATCCTTCAAGTGATAGTTTTAAAAACAGAATCATTACAAAATGCAATATTTATTTAGGACCTGCCTTTAATTGGGGATTTTATTCCCTTATTGTTTAAGGAATAGGTTAAGTGCTTCAGAAATCATCCTTTTTTCTAATACCATTGTTTGAAAGCCCCTCTACTTGAGATGAAATTTTGAAAAGCTTAAAATCACAAAAGGAAGTTAGTCTTTGCAATGACTTTCTCATGTTATTTAACAAAAAGTAGAGTGCAAGTAATAATTCATCTGATTTCTAAGTGGCCATGACAATAGCGGTTATTTGCTCCCTCTGGGCACTAACTGTTTCTGCTTGCCCCAAAAAGGAGGATTTTCTTTAGAGCTCCTCTGTACAATGCCACTGATCTGTCAGTTAAACAGAAGCATATGTTAAGTCTTTCAGAATTTTAAAAATAGTGCTTTTGTCAGTGATTCTGGGAGGAAACAACTCCTTCTTCTTCTTTCTTTTTTCTGTTTTGTTAGTTTGTTTCTTACCCTGGGGATCAATGAACATGTTGTTCTTATTGAACTGAATAGCTCGGTTGCAACCTTCCAGAGCCAGCTGTAAAGGGACTCATAAGAAGAGTCAATGATGAGTTGGGCACCCAGTTAGAAACTGCATTTCCCAGCCTTACTTTCATATGGATGTGGGCACATGACTAAGTTTTGTCCAATGAAAAATGAGAAGTAGCTGTGTGTACAAATTTCACAGTCTTGCCCTAATCAGGAAGGTATTTGCCTCTTTTGACTATTTTCCTCTTTCCTGCTGATTGTAATGTGAATGGAGTGGTGGGAAATGCAACAGTCGTTTTGATCCAGGAAATAGATGTTCAGGAGGTCAAAGAAATAAACCAAAAGAAGTCAGGCATGAAAGAACCAGACAGACAGGGACTCAAATGTTGGCTCTTACAATCTTATCACTGTGATATTGGATAAGTTACTGACATTCTCTGAGCTTCATTTTACTCATTTTGAAAGTATGAATAGTATTATTATGACAACTAAATGAGATTGTTATTGTTGTGAGGATTATTATATTGTGAGAATAAAACGAGATAATGCATGCAAGCTACCTGGACAGTGTGCAACTACTGACAATTCTCTACCCAAGTCTTTCTAATTTTTTTAAATTTTGTTTTTATTGCAGTAACATTGGTTTATAACATTTATATAAATTTCGGGTGCACATCATTGTATTTTGATTTCTGTGTAGGTTACATCATGTCCACCACCAAAAGACTCATTACAATCCATCACCACACACATGGGCCTAATCATCCATTTCCCCTTCCTCCTTCCCCCCGTCCCCTCTGGTAACCATCAATTGAATCTCTGTCTCTATGTGTTTTTAATCTTCTACTTATGAGTGAGATCATGTGGTATTTGACTTTCTCCCTTTGACTTATTTTGCTTAGCATAATTCCCTCAAGTTCCATCCACGTTTTCACAAATGGCCAGATTTCATCCTTTCTTATGGCTGAGTAGTATTCCTTTGTGGATATATACCACATCTTCTTTATCTATTCATCCCTTGATGGGCACCTAGGTTGCTTCCCAGTCTTGGCTATTGTGAATAATGCTGCCATGAACGTAGGGGTGTATGTATCTTTATGCGTTCGTGTTTTCACGTTCTTTGAATATATACCCAGCAGTGGAATAACTGGGTGGTATGGTAATTCTATTCTTAATCTTTTGAGGAATCTCCATACTGTTTTCCATAGTGGCTGCACCAGTTGCACTCCCACAAGCAGTGTATGAGTATCCCTTCTCTCCACATCCTCTCCAACACCTATTGTTTCCTGTCTTGTTAGTTATAGCCATGCTGATGGGAGTAAGGTGATATCTCATTGTAGTTTTGATTTTCATTTCCCTGATAGTTAATGATGTTGAACATCCTTTCTTGTGCCTGTTGGCCATGTGTATATCTTCTTTTGAGAAATGTCTGTTCACAACTTTTGCCCTTTTTTTTTTTTGAGGAAGATTAGCCCTGAGCTGAGATCTGAGGTCAACTCTCCTGTTTTTTGCTGAGGAAGACTGACCCTGAGCTAACATTCGTGCCCATCTTCCTCTACTTTATATCTGTGATGCCTGCCACAGCATGGCTTGACAAGCAGTGCATAGGTCTGCACTTGGGATCCAAATGGAGAACCCTAGGCTGCCAACACGAAATGTGACCAAACTTAACCACTGCACCACAAAGCCAGCCCTGCCCATTTTTTAATTGGGTTGTCAGTTTTTATGTTGTTGAGATGTATGAGTTCTTTATATATTTTAGATCTTAAGCCCTTAACCGATATACACAATCCAAATATATTCTCCCAATTATTAGGTTGCCTTTTTGTTTTGTTGATGGTTTCCTTTGCTGTGCAGAAGCTTTTTAGTTTGATGTAGTCCCATTTGTTCATTTTTTCTTTTGTTTCCCTTGCCCGGTCAGACATGGGACTTGAAAATATGACACTAAGACTGATGTCAAAGAGCATACTGCTTATGTTTTCTTTTAGAAGTTTTATGGTTTCAGGTTTTACATTCATGTCTTTAACCATTTTGAGTCAATTTTTGTGTATGATGTAAAATAATGGTCTACTTTCATTCTTTCACATGTGGCTGTCCGGTTTTCCTGACACCATTTATTGAGGGGACTACCATTGTATGTTCTTGGCACCATTGTTGAACTTAGCCATCCATGGATGTGTGAGTTTGTTTCTGGGCTCTCGATTCTGTTCCATTGATTTGTGTGTCTGTTTTTGTGCCAGTACCATACTGTTTTGGTTACTATGGCTTTGTAGTATATTTTGAAATCAGGGAGTGTAATACCTCCAGCTTTGTTCTTTTTTCTCAGGATTCCTTTGGCTATCTGAGGTCTTTTGATGCTCTATATAAATTTTAGGATTCTTTGTTCTATTTCCATGAAAAACATTGTTGGAACTTTGATAGGGATTGCCTTAAATCTATAGATTGCTTTAGGAAGTATGGACATTTTAACTATGTTAATTCTTCCAATCCAAGAGTACAGTATATCTTTCCATTTCTTTGTGTTTTCTTCAATTTCTTTCAACAATGTTTTATGGTTTTCAGTGTACAGGTCTTTCACCTCTTTGGTAAGTTTATTCCTAGGTATTTTATTCTTTCTGTTGCAATTGTAAATGGGATTGTATTCTTAATTTCTCTTTCTGCTAGTTTGTTGTTAGTGTATAGAAATGCAACTGATTTTTGCATGTTGATTTTGTATACTGTGACTTGACTGTATTCATTTATTATTTCTCAAAGTTTTTTAGCATATTCTTTAGGGTTTTCTATATATAAAATCATGTCATCTGCAAATAGTGACAGTTTCACTTCTTCCTTTCTAATTTTGATCCCTTTTATTTCTTTTTCTTGCTTCATTGTTCTGGTTAGGATTTCCAATACTATGTTAAATAAGAGTGGTGACAGTGGGCATCCTTGTCTGGTTCCTATTCTTAGAGAGATAGCTTTCAGTTTTTCTCCATTGAGAATGATAGTATCTATGGGTTTATCATATGTGGGCTTTATTATGTTGAGGTACTTTCCTTTATACACAGGTTATTGAGAGTTTTTATCATAAATCAATACTGAATCTTGTCAAATGCTTTCTGTGCATCTATTGAGATGATCATGTGATTTTTATTCTTCATTTTATTAATGTGGTATATCATGTTGATCGATTTGTGGATGTTGAACCATCCCTGCATCCCTGTAATAAATCCTGCTTGATAATGGTGTATGATCTTTTTAACGTGTTGGTGTATTCGATTTGCTAGTATTTTGTTGAGGATTATTGCATCGATGTACATCAGTGATATTGGCCCATAATTTTCTTTTTTGTGTTGTCCTTGTCTGGGTTTGGTATCAGGGTAATGTTGGCTGCATAGAAAGAGTCAGAAAGCTTTCCCACCTCTTAAATTTTTTGGAAGAGTGTGAGAAGGATAAGTATTAAGTCTTCTTTGAATGTTTGGTAGAATTCACCAGGGAAGCCATCTAGTCTTGGACTTTTAGTTTTTGGGGAAGTTTTTGATTACTCTTTTGATCTCCTAACTTGTGACTGGTCTATTCAAGTTCTCTATTTCTTCTTTATTCTGTTTTGGAAGGCTGTATGATTCTAAGAATTTATCCGTTTCTTCTACATTATCCAATTTTTTGGGATATAGCTTTTCATAGTATTTTCTTGTAATCTTTTGTATTTCTGAGGTGTCAGTTGAAATTTCTCCCATCTCAATTTCTGATTTTATTTATTTGAGCCTTCTCTCTTTTTTTCTTGGTGAATCTAGCTAAAGGTTTGTCAATTTTGCTTATCTTTGCAAAGAACCAGCTCTTGGTTTCATTGACTTTTTTCCTCTTGTTTTTCAGTCTCTATTTTCTTTATTTCTGCTCTCATTTTTATTATTTCCTTCCTTCTACTGATTTTGAGTTTGTTTGTTCTTTTTCCAGTTGCTTTCATTGCACTGTTGGACTCTTTAATTGGGATTTTTCTTGTTTGTTGAGGTAGGCCTGTATTGTGATAAACTTCCATCTTGGATTTGCTTTTGCTCTATCCCATAAATTTTGGCATGTCCTATTTTCATTTTCATTTGTCTCTATGTATTTTTTTGCTTCTCCCGTGGTTTCTTCATTGATGCAATTGTTGTTCAGTAGCATTTTGTTTATTCTCCACATATTTGTGGCTTTTCTGATTTTCTTTGTGTAGTTGACTTCTAGTTTCATAACTTTGTGTTCTGAAAAGATGCTTAGTATTATTGCAATCTTCTTAAATTTGTTGAGAATTATTTTGTGGCCTAATACGTGATCAATCCTAGGGAATGTTCTATGTTCATTTGAAAAGAATGGTATCCTGCAGGTTTTGGATACAATGTTCTGTATATATCTACTAAGTCCATCTGGTCTAATGGGTCACTTAAGGCCAATGTTTCATTAATCTTCTGTTTGGATGATCTATCCATTGGTGTAAGTGGAGTGTTAAATTCCCCTACTATTATTGTGTTACTATTTCTCTTTTTATTCTGTTAATAATTGCTTTATATATTTAGGTGTTCCTATGTTGGGTACATAGATATTTACACATTTTATAGGCAGTATTCCTGGCCCTATGAAATGGCTACACTCTGTTTCCTGTAATCTTTTCAAGTGTTTCTTTCCCTGGGCCTCAGGTAATTCCCTCACATGATCAATCCTCAGCTGAACACTCCAGTGGTCCCTCTGTGGATTTTCAGAATTCTTTCTCTGTGCTTCTCTCTCCTCTCTAGTATTTTCTCCTATGGCTAATAGATGCCTTGATCTGACTTTCAGTTTTAACTCCTCAACTCATGGGGCCCATCAGACTCTACTTGGATTCCCAGTGTTTGCGTCACAGCACAGAAACTCTTTAAAAGTAAGGTAGGGCAATCCTAGAGTCACTTCATTTCTCTCCTGTGTTTCAAGGATCTTCTTTGTCTGATGTTCAGTGTCTTGAAAACCATTGCTTCATATATTGTCTCTTTCTGGGTTGCTCTCTGAGACAGAAGCAAGACATATAAACCCACAATTGAAGTACAGTGTAAAAATAAAAAATCTGTGATAGAAGACCTTATGAAATCTTATGACAACACAGAAAAAGGAGCTAAAGTATTCTTGAGCTTTTTTATTGAATAAATAATAGACTTTTAAAAGAAAACCTTATTTGTAAATCTATGGAAACTATATTTTGTATAATCAATATTTTAATACAATCTGAAATACAGTTCTCCAGTTATCTATTGCTGCATAAAAAAGCAACCCAAAATTTAGTGATTTAAAACAGCATCAGTCATTTTAATATGCTCACAATCTGTGCATCAAGGATTTGGACGGGGCTAGACTGGGAAAGTATTCTAGTCTGTGTGGCATCAATTTGGATCACTCAGTAGTATTCACTTGGTGACTGAACTCTCTGAGGTCCAAGATGGCTTCCTTCACATGCTTTGTGTCTTGGCAAAGGCACTGGAAAGCGGGGCTCACCTGGGCCATTTTCCTTCTCTACAGGACCTCAGGGCCTCTCTACATGGCCTGTTAGCAGCAGGAGTCAGTGAATGTGTCAGATACGTGAGCATGAAGAGACAAAGCAGATATTTCTAAGGAAAGATACTTCATGTTTGATTTCATGCTCCAACATGATAGAAAAAAAACTCTACCATCTCTTTTGTATATAGAGACGCCCCAGGGAATAAACAAATGTGGTAAAAACTAACTTGTCAGAATCATTTATGGCTGTAGGTGGAAATCCCAGAAACAAATGATACATAAGGCTACAATTTTCTTACATTAAAAAAAATGCTTTCTATTAAATATCCTAACTTACTGAGGGAAGCACATAATTTCATCCTTGATTCATAATCCAACCACTAAAATATAACAAATTTGAAATGATAAATCTCACAGCACAGTATTTTTAAACATAAACATGATACTAATTACTAGAGTCCTTATAATCAAGCTACCGAGGCATTACGAAGCATAACACCATCACTTTGCTAAAAACGATACATATAATTAAAAATATTCCTGACAGATAAATAAAATTTTCAGTTCAAAACTTAATAAATCGTATGCATATGAAATCATCAAAGTGGAAGGCTGAATTCTATGAAAAAAAATCAATTAAAAAGAGGATGCTAAATTTTGAATAACTATTTTAACTTGTAACAGGTTATAAAGATGTTCATATAGTTACAGTTTTGTTACCTGTTTATATTCTTGTGATTTTCAATACGTTCTTTCAGTACTTGATTTTTAACATGTGTTACCATAGATGCATTTATAGATTTGTTCCCTTTAGAATGAATATACGAGAATACCATTTTTCTATAATAGTTCTTTCATGTTCATAAAGTGTTGTCTCAATAGATTGAGCAAATTGTGTTTGAGAACTAAGTTCAAAAGGGATAGTAAACACACACACACACACACTTCCCCCCACAATTGTGAATGGAAGACTGTAGATAAAGAAAGGCAACATATACAGTTCCCTTGAGTTCTGCGCTAGGGCCAATCTCATTTAGCTTCTGTATAAATGACCTTGAAATAGGAGTAAACCTACCATACCTTGCTTTGAAAAGAGTAGACAGAGTAGAGTCAGGATAAAGCTACAGGGAAATCTTAATAGAATATAGCCATGACTGGGAATGTTATAGATGAAATTTAATGTGGCTCAGTCTTGTTTTAACATCACATGGGAAGTGAAAGCATGCTCTGGCAGTAGTGAGAGAAATAGCGTATATAATTTAAAGCAAGAAATACAGGTGTTTTTTAGTCCAAATAATTTCCTAAAATGCTACATGCCCTGTGAACGTGTACATTATGGCAATTTGCATATAGATTCTAAAAAAACGAAGTAAACATATAGATGCTGTTAAAGCGGATAATTTTTTACATGAATCAAAACCTTAGAGTCATAATAATCATGTATAAATACAACTAGGTATGGGGAGTTTGTTTCTGTTGCCCTCATTTTTATCTACAGGACAGTTAGTAAAAGCTTGTATAATAGAGTGACAATGAAAAATGAGAAGGTATATGGGATAGTAAAGTGTTACTTATAAGTGAAATTAGATATGGATAGAGTAATTTAAAGATAAGTTAATGAGCAATGGTTTTTCTACCTTTAGCCGATATCTTTTAAAATTTGCTTGTCTTTGTTCCTTTAGCAGTTGTGGTAGCTCTCTTTTGATAGTGATGGAAACACTTCTCTTAGTCAAGAATCCTTGGTAGAGAACTGTTGAGATGGTGAATGACCTTGAAGTTCTTGTTCTTAAATTTTTGTTGCTGTTGTTAATTTTCGTCAGTAAGTTCATGTCAAAACAATTCCCGTTCGTTTCTCCTCCCAAGCTTGAATTTATTAATCAAAAATACCCCCTTTTTCATGTATATTCTAAATATTTTTTTGTATAATTTTGGTGTTTGAAAGTAACCATGTTACAAATCAGTCTTTGTCTATATGAGGATAAGATCAGAGAATATGTAGAAGGAGGATGAGAAAAGATCAGAACGCCTAGGTATATTTTCTTCACCTCAGCCTCCAAACCAGCTAAGAAAGTAAACTGGCTAAGAGATAGATGCCATCACAGGGATGCTGGAAAAATCTGGATGTAAACTTTTCTCCTTTCAAAAGCAAATATAGACACATTTTCCCCTAAAGAACTGAGTTTTAGAACTGTAGAACAACATCGAGCCACCGAGCTTTGAGAATTACTTCTTGTACCAATCAATTAAGAGCTTGGGTAACTCATCCATGTTGCAACTGCACAACTTTACAAGTACACGTGTGGAAGTTGGGGAGACAGAGAAACTCTGGTTCTTTTTGACTCTCAATTTAAGAGCTTTGGCTCTGGAGTCAAAAGCCCAGAGATCAAATCCTGACCTTAATGCATGACCTTGAGGAAATTATTTAACATCACTCTGTCCTGGTTTCTTTAACTTGGACTTTTTTTTTTTTTGAGGAAGATTAGCCCTGAACTAACATCTGCTGCCAATCCTCCTGTTTTGCTGAGGAAGATTGGCCCTGAGCTAACGTCCGTGCCCATCTTCCTCTATTTTATATGTGGGATGCCTGCCACAGCATGGCTTGACAAGCGATGCCTAGGTGGCACCTAAGATCCAAACTCATGAACCCCCAGGCAGTTGAAGCCGAACGTGTGAACTTAACCACTACACCACCAGGGCAGCCTCTGTTTCTTTATCTTTACCATTAGCTCATAGATTTCTTGTAATGATTTCCTGGCATAATTCATGTAAGAAAGTTAGCACAGTGGCTGAAACATAGTAGGTGCTCATTAAATGTTAGACGTTGATGATGGTGTTGATAATGCTGATAATTATACCTTTCTGCCTATAAATGTTTATAAAAAATTAGAACTGCCAGGGCTAAGGAATACCAACTCATTGCTCTGCTTCATGATGAAGAAGATGATGATGATAGAGATGGAGAGGAACAATTACTCATCTGGTGGGTTTTGCTCTAAGGAAATGGCTATTTATTAAAATTTTTGTATGAAGCTTCATATGGTGCCATTTACAAAGAAGCATACATGATGATGATGGTAATGATGATGACATTAAAATGATCACTTCCCTCAGGTAGACTTATCTTCTTTTAATCCAGTTATGCCTCTCTGTTTTATACATTACTAAGTAGCTCTTCCAAATATGAAAATCAATGAATCAGTAACTATTTACCAAGTGTCTAGTATTTGCTAAATACTGTGGAAGACCCAAAAGGATCTTGCAATATTTTGAAGAAAATAAACTATGGGCAAGAAATTTATCAAACTCATCTGACTATTCACCACCCACATGGCACAGGGCCTGTGCTTAGCAAAGCACTACTGAAATGTATCAGTAGTATATAAAAAATAATAATCTATAAGCACTACCGATGTAAAATTAGACATACCATGAATTATCAATTGAATCATTATAATCCATCCGGATATTTAAAGCATAGTCTCTTTGGTGAGCCGCACCCTGTAAGTGCCTAGGATAGGCATCTATTCCTAATCCACTTTAATTCCACATGGACCATGGTCCCTTTCCCTAGGAAAACGGTTATCCTGAATATTCTAGATTATGAATCAAAATAGAAGAGAGAAATAATTAAATTTATTGGGAAAAAGATTTTCTACGGTCAAATAAATTTGAGGAACACTAGGATAAACAGAATCAAATGAGTTTCATTTCTGCAGGACTTCTCAGACTATTTAATATTGTAAAGTGACTTGGCAATATTTCCAAAATGGATTAGAATGTGCAATCCTTAACTTACCCCAGGCATCTCACTAGACGGTTGTCCCAAGGAACTCACAATATTCTGTGGAAAACACTTACCTAGGCAAATTATATATGTAGCACAGATTCAGGTGAACAAAAGCAGTTCTCATTGCATGTAGTACTGCCCGGTAGGGGCATTTTGGAAATTTTTGAGGATCCTTTAGCCTTTTGGAATAGTTAGTGTTTAACATATTTTAATGTATATTATTCTGTTGTATATTATAAATTACTTTTTGATGTTTGAATTATGGCATTACATCGCTTATTTTTTAATCATATTTTGAAGATATGTTACATTATCTATGAATTTTATTTCATGACGTGTTAAAAATATTTGTTATGAGAAGAGAATGTTGAATTGCAGGTCTCAACCACTATTCTGAGATTATTATCTCAACTAAAAAGCTTTAATTGTTTATTTTAGGCTATTACTGCTTACAACCATTTTCTCCTGTGTTGTTAAAAGCTTCCTGCTGGAAGATGGAAGAGATAAAGAGAAGGCAGCGAATGTACTCTGGATTTCTGGAATACATTGAGGTGGGCTTTATCTCAGTTTGATTAAGTACAATACATTTACCTCAGTCATCAAGGGGCATCTTCTCCTGACAAGTGGTCGCCATTGCGGGGGTGGGGAGGGTGATGGAGAATTCTGTGGTAAGTCTTCATTTGACCCTAGATTCTAACCTGAAGCTTAAGACCTGTCACTTGGAAAGCTAAAGTCTTCGAGCAAACAATCTACCTATTTACTTAGCAATTTGAGCTGTGGGTATTTCAATTAGTTCCCCGGCAATTGTTTTTAAATTAGAGAATTGTCAGCCTAAGCAAGGAAAAGTACACTTTTACTTACTTGACAGAAGGTTAGTTCAATCCTTACTCTGAACTCTAACTCCATGAACCTTCTGACTATGACAGAGTTCTCACGGCAGGGTTTAAAATACACTCCTTTTCAGAATTTGCATGTTACCTCATGGCTTCGACCTTCTTGATATGTATTTTTAGTTCATTCTAGGATATTTGGATCTCACAGTGGCCTGAACACATCCCTATGTGGCTAATATTGAAAGTGCACCTGTCTAAAGAATGCTATTGAGATCCTGTTTTAGAGCAGCCCTGGTGCGCTCCACTTGTTTGTATTGCCTACCTGACCCATGAAGTCATTAGAGTCGCAACAGTTGACCTAGGAGCTTAGATTCAATAGTCAGTATGTAGTGAATCTCCTTATTTCCTCTGTCATCTGCATGAAATTCTATTGTTCTTTCATACTTGGTATCTTTGACTAAGCAGAGACATTGCTAGCACCTACTCATTTAGGGTTCACTTTTCTTAAAGGAAAGAATATGGACTTTGAAGTGTGTTAGCAAAGTGAGTGTATGGTTGATGCTGTACTAATGATCATTTGTTTGAAACAGCATATCAGTTTGAAATGGAGTGTCTTAAAAGATTTGCAGAAATGCAGATGAACACAAGCTTAAAGATGAGTTTTAATAATTCAGCGATAATTACAGTGCCATACAATGCAAAACATATTGTACTGGGAATCAAGAGACCTTGACACTACCAAGCTTGTTGTGAGGCTTTGAACAAGCTATTTAATCTTCTTGGACATTAATCTACTTGTACACAAAATGGATGTTGAAAGATGTTCTCTACAAAAACGTTGTGGGATAAAATGAGAAACTATTTAAAATTATTTTAGAATAGTTTAACCCTAATTGTAAGGTTCAATTATACCATCCCTTAGAAAATGATGATTTATAAACTTTAAATTTATAAATCAAAGGGAACTGAGAAATAAAATGGCCCTAAAACTTTCAGATCTAGAAAACAGGAGATTCTTCCCCAAATGATCTTTATCTTTGAGTAAATGGTACCCATCCTAATGGATCTGAGTCTGGGATGAGAGATATAAGAGTTGATCAGAATGCATCTGAGAACTAGGTCCAAAGAGCCAGTGATAGAAAGATAGATGACACTGAGGTGCATTGAAATGATAGAGCATGCCCAATTGACCACGTTAGAGATGGGAGTAGAAAATATGAGGAAAAAGTTCAAAGCAACATGTGAATCAGGAAAATAAAATGCTGTTGTGAACATTTATCCTTATTTCTATTTATTTTTTTATTCTGAATTACATTTGTTCAGTCCTGATGGATGCTTTGCATAATGCTCCTATAACCTTAGTGATGGAAGCGATAGGTTACCAAGAATGGGCCAGTCTGAGCTTGAATCCCAGACCACAGTGATTATTCCAGAAATTATCAAGTAACGAAGACTGGATAAGAGATTCCTTCTCTGAGGTTTTTCAGTCTAGGGTTGTTGAGGAAGACTTTTTATTTCTGTGCTCTGTGGTCAGAGAACCTATAGATTCAAGTCCCAAACTGCTGGAAGCCATTCCATTGCCTCCTTCCACATTGACCTGGACTAGAATAAGAGAATATGAACTGCAGAGAGAAGTGGATGTGAGAACTTGAGAAAACCTGAGAGCATTTGATTCCTTGGTTGTTAGCACCCTTAACGCCGACTCCACCCAATCTCTTCCTGTGTTTTGGTTTTCTGAGCCAATAAATGCCCCACTTCTCTCTAAGATAAAATGAGTAGCTTGCATATGTGTTGGTTACCAAAGAATCTGGAAAATTCCTGTGGAAAGTAATGGCAAAATTTATTTTTAGAGAATAATTAAATTATAGTTTAAAAATCTCAAGAGCAATAAGACATTTAGGAAGGAGAATTTAGGAAGCCTTTAGCAACTGTTCTCTGTTTATTACTATGTCAGAGCAAAGACAGATTTTAATGTCATGACTCTTTGTAGAGAAATGAAAGAAATTAACAGAGATAGCTGCATATTCAGGTGGTTGCCACCAGAAGAAAATTTACTCTGAAGAAATGAGGAATTTTTTTTCAAAAGTTTAGAGATTTAAGTTGTATAAAATTTAATACTTATCACAAAAAGCCACCTACCATCATGATATTTCCTGATTTTAAAAGGAAAAAAAGAAACAAATTATGCACATACTTAAGATTGAAAAATGTCTTCTGAGTATATACAATGGATATTTTTTCTCATGCTTATCACAATTTCCACTCATTTGAATGTAATTTACCATCATCATAAAGTTCTGAGGGAGAGCCTATAGAGATTGTGTTGTGATGTCAAATTGCTATATGAAAACAATTTTGATGAGCGCATGGACACCACACTATAATGACAAATTATAATGACAAAATGGCTTCAACGTTTCCATGGAGACCAAATTACAATGTCAAACTGATGGCAAAATGAAGTCAATACAAATCTACACAGACCAGATTGTGATGCTAAAACAATGCAAAGCAATATCATCATGGGTCTGGGGAGGCTATGCTATGATGTCAAGATGATGGGAAAGCAATATCTAGGATGATGTCAAAAGAGTAACAGAAAAGATGTCAGTGGAAATCTCAGCAGCAACCGATGACAGTAAAATAAAACACTATTATTAATGCAGATTTTACCAATGGTAAAATAAATCTAGTGAAACTAAGAAAATTGGAAGGTTATATATTTAAGTATTCTGATTCTAAATATTGTTTTATTTTAAGTTTTTAGAAACTAAGTGCTTAGTCAGGAAAGTTAAGAGTGAAAAAACTGAACTCTGTACTCAGTGGTGAAAGTTATTTATTGAAGAATCTGTTTAGATGTAAATTACTTTCCTCATTTACAAAACAACTTGAAAGGACCCACAGGGAGACAGTCTGATTAATTCAGTCCCCTCTAGAAAGCTTCACTGCAGAATTCTCTGTTGAAACGTCTTTGGGGCATGCACACCCCTCCTCTTGGGGTGGTTGTCACACTTTTTAATTCTTCTTTGCTAAAGATGTTAAAATATTTACTGTTACGTTTTTGTATTTTATAAATTATAAACCAAGTAGTTTAACACTGCCATTGTCAAAAATAGTATGAAGCACAACGTTATCTTCACTGATGCACATTACTCCCATTTGTTCTTAAATAATAAATTATATTGATGCAATTTATCTTGAATAAGTGCAATAAATGTTTTAACCTAATGCTAATGCCAATCAGTTGGCACGTTAAATGCAAATGGAATAGAATACATTTATCATGGTTTCTCAACGCAAATCGTTTTTTCTTCCCTCCAATGGTAAACCTGAATTCTTGTAGAAACAAAAGACAACATGTTATAGCGTCATAAAAATGTACTGATTATTTAAAAGTAATTCTTTCATCAAGTTAGGAAAAGACTATGATTCTTTGCTATACTGTTTGAATTTGTGTTATTCTTCCAAATGTGAGCTGTTCCAGGTTTGTGGATTACCATTCTATGCGGTGATTAAGCCCATGCGTCAGTATGCAAACTCATTTAACCATGTTGACTAAATTAACTGGATGATTCACTTACATTCAACAAACATATTTCAGTTGAATACTATGTGCCAGATAGTATGCAAGGTCAATTAAATCAAACGGTTTTAGAGATTTGTTTTACGAGGTTTACCAATTGCTTTGAAATGCTCATCATTTAAGTTGAATTGATCCATCTGCTTGTGAGCGTGGGAATCTCTGTTCTTTAGGTTTTAGCTTCTTTTTCTTTTCTTTTGCTTTCTATTTCTTTTCAGGAAAAAGTATACAAAATGGTATAAAGGAAGAATTCCTTGAGACCACTTGTTCAAATATCTAATAGGGTATAAGACCCCTTTAGGGTGGACAATATGGGTCCCACTTCAAGAAATAGCATATAGTTTTCAGTCATTCTTGAGGAGATGCAGAGCCAGGGACAAAATATGCCCAGACCATCATATCCAACTGAAACCAGTTCAAATTAAACACACGAAGAGGAAATATAGTAATAACAATAATAATAAACCAATGGCCTTCGTAATGCGGAAGATGCAGACCCTCAGTGGAATGCCACCTCTGCCACTGTGTGAAGTTCAGCAAATCCTTTACTTCCAGGAGTCTAAGTTTTTTTCATTGTAAGACACTGGAGACAAATAGGAAACGATCTCTCTCTAAGGTGGGATTAACAAGAAAACACCTGTCTTCCTGCAGTGGTGCTCTTTTAGAGTCTCAGAGGAGAAAACAGGAACTTTTGGACTCCACGGCAGCTTAGGACACCTGATTGGCCTCCCGAAGCCTTGTCAGTGGACCACGGCCTTTGGCTATTTTCCATACTGAGCTCCATTCAAAGAAACAAATTTCCACAAATATCTGTGATATCAGTATGACAATATTTTCTCCAATTCAAAGGACAAAATGGAATCCTTCAGACTTTCCTTGTTATCCCATTATTACCAAGTGAACACAACTTATTAAGAATCATGGTCTATAACTATTTCAGACTTCGTAGAGAGATTTTTTTGTAAGGTCAAATATTACCTAAATTTTACAAAACAGAACTATAGAACACTACAGATAGAAAAAATAGATAATAGATAAAGCAAAAGTGCTTGAAAAACTGTGATGGAAACAAAGTAACACAACAGCACAGCAACAGAGCACATGAAATCAAGAAAGGAGGTTATACCTATACACTCTTATCATTTCTTTCCTTCTATCTTTCATCCCCTACCATGTATTTTTTGAGTTTAGCTCATTATTAAATTTTATCTCTACCTCATGCTTTCATATAATACCTGTGCAACAGGAAGGGCTGACCTTTGCCACCAACTCCTGGGAGGTAACCTGAAAGCCCTTGGAATGTCCTGCCTAATAACACTGTTTGCCTGGGGACTTTGGGCTATGTCAGATAGTCTATGCTAACACTGTGATTTATCCTGGGGGGTCCCAGGTCATGCAGTAGCAGCTTGGCCTCTGAAGAGACCATAGACTGACGTCAGCCATGTGAGTGGTCAACTATGCCAACGTGACCAACCCCCAATAAAACCTTCATACTAAGGCTCTGGTGAGCTTCCTTCACCAGAGGTTGGAGTCTGGCTCCTGGTTAAAAACTTATGTGTGATTTTTCAGGCCTAACCATAGACAATTACAAAGGCTTTTCCCGGTGGTCCTCACAGAGGAAAGCTGCCCGCTGTACACCGGACTTGTCACACCGTCAATGCATGACAGTCTCTGAAGAGGGTTGCAGTGGTGGACTCAGGCCCTTCTAACCTGTCATGCTCTTTCACATTATTTCCCTAGCCCTGGCACCTTTACTCCTAGGGCTCCATCTGAGGCCTTCGACTGGAGTCCCCTTCAGGTGCCTCTGCCTAAGACTTCTTATTGGGGGAGAAGGGGAAACTTTGAACACACTTTTCTCCACTCTCATTTGGTACCCAGTACTTTTGCACTCCTAGCGCTGCCCTTCCCCGACCCTCCAATCTTAGAATCCATAAAACTCCTGCAGCGTTTTGTGCAGGGCTCCCTCAAAAGTGAGCTGAGCCCCGTGACCGCACAGATCCACCTGACCCTCAAGCAGTAGCCACGCCATCGGGGAAAATGGAATATGGGGAGTCGGTGCTTTCTCTGGTTTTAGACTGTGGCTTGCACCACCATAGCAAGTGATTAAAGTTTGAACTCTTTCATTTTTGGCTTCTTGTTCTAATTGGCTACAAGGACACCTGGCAACTCAGCTTTCTTCCTCTCCCAGTTCAGTTGAGCTCCTGACAGTTCTACTCTTCTCACCGCCTACAACTTTGCTGGGAGAAGACAACTGGAAGCACTGTGCCTGTCTCTTTTGTACCCTGTCCTATGTGCCTTTTCCTTTTGCTGATTTTAATGTGTATTCATTCGCTGCAATAAGTTATCCCATGCGTATAAGAGCCTTGCTGAATTCCACAAGACCTAGTGAATTATTGAAGCTGAGGGTGGTCTTGGAGACCTCCGGAACAAGCATATTTTAAAAATTATATGGTTAAGAAAACAATGCGTGAACACTGCTTTTAATACATGTCTGTATTTTCTTAACTCAAATATAAGAAATCAGAAAAATCCCCAGAAATTTGTTAAAACTTTATGTAGTACCATCAGTAACATTTACATGTACTTCTGCTTCCAGAAAAAAGACCATGAAACTCTTGGCCGGTAACTTCCAGTCTCACATCAAAAGATCAAACAGAGAAGGTGTATTTAGCCAGAGTAAATGTAACATGTGAAAATTTAATAGTAAAATTATAGCGGATTCATTTGCTTCAAAAATGAGCTTTCTCTATCAAGCTTTCCTGTAGCATTAAAAAAGTCAAAGTTAGTATTTCAGAGCTGCAAGGGAGCATAGTAGACAGCTAATTCAATGTACTAATTTTTATAAGAGGAAACTGAGGCTCAGAGAATTTATAAGACATGACCAAGATTACAGATTAAGTTAGTGGTAGAGAGAACAGTTGAGTCTAGATTTTCTGACTTCTCATCACAGGTCTTAATATGGATTTCACGTTCAAAAATTTACAGATAAATCCACAACATTTACTAAAATTCAATTTCCAGTTTTTTCTACCACTTCTTACACATCATTTTAGGAGAAAGAAGATGGAGAGCAGCTGCCACAGTTCATGTGAGGTGCACAATGTTGAAAGATGAACAAAATAGTTTTTGTTTAGGTTTTTAAAGATAGCATATTTCACATAGAAGTCACGGGAGAGAGGAATAAAAATATTAACGGCTAAGTTCATATTCTTGAAAATTCATTATTTAGACTATAACCATTGATAAGAAAAGTTTACAAATGGTACCCTGGATCATTAGGTCTCAGTTACATGGGAGCTCGTAAGATGGCTCTGCTCTCTTCCCATCTCCCCAGGTTGAGAAATATGGCTCTAAGCTTTGTTCAGAAGCTAACCTAAAAGAGCTCGATACAAGAATATGTGCAAAGCTGGGGAACAATCTGTATCCCAGTGAGGATGGGAAAAGCATAAGCACAAAAGGACTACAGAAACTAATTTGCTTCACAGGCTTGCACCAGCATGAACAGTTAGAAAGTTTAACATAACATGCTAAAAATTAGGGAATGTGATTGGTGAAGGGATTATGGTATAGCAAAATGGATTGGATTGCAGTGTCAGAATTTTCTTTGAGAGAGAGATCCAGATCAAAATAGGAGCTAAATTTTGTGAAAGGGAAACGGGAAACTTGCTGGAAGTAAGAATTCATGACACTTGTCATTCCAGATAGAATAAGATGTAAAAACCTATGAAAGAAGCAGAGAGAAAAGTTAGGAAGCAATAATCTACATGAGACTTACTGGCTTCAATGGGTGTGGTAGTGGTGGGAGGAAATGAGAAGTGGTCGATTCTAGATACATTTTAAAAATAGAGCCAACAGAATTATTTAATGGATTGGATGCTGATAGATTGATCTCAGTATTTTTGCTTGGGTAACTTGAAAGGTGGATCCATCATTAAAGTGAGATGGGGAGACATCTAAGAGGAGCAGATTTGGGAATTAAGAGGTCAGTTTTGGACATGTTAAATTGAGATAACTATTCAATATTCACTTGCAGATGAATAGTAGCGAGTTATATATTTAAATCTGAGAATATGACAAAATACTGGGATGGAAATATAGTTGGGAGTCATTCCTATATGATTTGTCTTTAAAGTCATGAAACTAGAGAACCCAGAAAAGAATTGAGTATGGATAGAAAGGAAAAGAAATCCAATGGCTAAACTCTAGGGCACTCATGTTAAGAAGTTTGACGTATGAGAGATGACTAGCAAAGAAGACTCAAAAAGAGGGGTCAGTGGTGCAGAAGGAAAACCAAGAGACAATGGATTTTTGAAATTCAAGTAGAGAAAAAGCGTGGGGAAAAAAAGAGGAAAGAATCAAGTATATCACATGCTACTGATAGGTAAGTAAAATGAGAATTGAGAGGGCCAGCTCTGGTGGCCTAATGGTTAAGATTGGTGCACTCCACTTCAGCGGCCCAGGTTCGGTTCCCCAGGTACAGACCTACACCGCTCATCTGTCAGTGGGCATACTGTGGTGGCAGCTCATATATAAAAAGGGGAAGATTGGCAATAGATGTTAGCTCAGGGTGAATATTCCTCATAAAAAAAAGTGAGAACTAAGAATTGAGAACTGACCATTGGGTTTAGTGTCCTGGAAATCACTGGTAGACTTGAAGAGTTAATGGTATGTGGAAACAAAAGCCTGATTGGGCTGAATTTATGGAAAGATTGGAGGAGAGAAATTGAAGAAATGAGTATAGAAAACACTTTCATTTAGTTTTGCTGTAAAAGAAAGCAAAAACTCAGGTGTAGCTGGAGGAGAAATTGGAATTAAGTGAGGTTTATATTTTTTCAAACGTTAGAAATAACCAGATGGTTGTATGCTAACGGGCATAATTCAGGATTCAGTAGAGAAGTGAAGTTTTACATTGCAAGTGAGAGCAGAGAATTACTAGAGCAATGTCCTTGAATCTAAGAGGGGTGATAGATTCCAGGGAACAAGTGAAGAGGTTGGTCTTAGTTAAGAGTGTATGTAATTCATCTGCAATAATTTGAGGAAAGACAACGTGCAGAGGAGCATCTTCTGTTGCTGCCTGAATGTGGTGATGGGAGGTATTGAAAGTCCTCTTCTATTTGCTTTTAATTTCTCAGTGAAAAGGGAAGAGCAAGAGTGAGGATGGGGGAAGATGAGTGGAAGTTTGAGAAGACAATATGAAATAGTCATAGAGTAGAAGGAGAGAAAGAATAGACTGCAGAAACTTATGATGATAGCTAGATCGTGATTTTTAAAGTGAGACATTAGGCGTGGTTGTTTTACACCAGGAGTGATCAGCACACGGGTACAGATCAGAGTCATTAAACACATGGATTAAACAGGATTTTGGCAAAAGAGTGAATCATGAGACAAAAGAAGGTAAGAAGCATGATTATGAGGGTATATGTAATTATTATAAGGATGAACCATGGAATTTAAATTGAGGTAAGGAGGAAAGTGAACTCATGAGGAGGATGAGGAACAATGGGCAGTTGGTTCATCAATAAGTTGTAGTTTCTGGTGGGATAGAATGTTTTGGAGTCAAGGATACCAGAGCAAGTGAGCTGGGAAGTTAGGCATGTTGGCTAGAGAATGAGGTGTTTGAAAGGACCACGGGGATAGGAGACAGATACAATGTGGATGCCAAGATATTTGCAGCAGAGAAGTTCAAGGAGTGACATCACGGGATGGTAGAAAGATCATCTACATTGCTGTTAAAAATCACCAAATACTGAGAAAAAAATTATTAAAGAGAGTGACTATGAGTTGGGGGCTAAAATACTTAAGGAATGGGGAGGGAGTAAAGAGGGATTCCTAGAGAATTGGAACAAGGAGAGACAGTAGCTGGTTTAGTCTACTTCTCAAGAGATTCAATCCTAGGGCTTTTTAGGCATGAGAAAGAGTGAAAGGAGCAAAGAATACATCCACTCTACTTCCAGGTCCAGTGCTTTGCATGCTATAAGAGACCCACACGCCATCACTGAAGACGGATACCAAGAAAGCCATGCCCTCAGGTCAGCCAGAATGCATTGAGAGGAAGCAGGAGAAAGGAGCATTCAGAGAAGAGGTAGATGATTTTGAGATTTTACTGGTGATGGGCAATAAACTCCCACGGGCACAGTGGACTGATTTAGGAAGTTGAAGAAGGTCAAAGATGGAAAAATGCAGATGTTCAGAGCCTTATGGCAGTTAGGGAATGGGAAATAAAGGATAACATAGGAGCTCAATATTGATCTTATTATTATGTAACATGGGTTTTCCCAAGTCACTCCTAACCAAAGATGTAACTTTGACACAGATAAGCCATATTTCTCTGGCTTTTCCTGTGCTTGTATTAATTTCCAGAGGCTGCTGAAAAGTTCTTGGCTTACCACAGAATTTTTTTCTACCACAGTTCCAGAGGCCAGAAGTCCAAAACCAAGATGCTGTCAGGACCACACTCCCTCTGGAGGCTCCAGGGGAGAATCTGTTCTTTGTCTCTTTCACCTTCTGGTGGCTGTTGGTACTCCTGTTTGTCTGCATCACCCTAGTCTGCCACCGTGTTCACACTGCCATCTCCTCTTGACTGTGTTCTCTTCTGTCTCTTAAAGGTCACTTGCCGTTGGATTTGAGCCCTACCCAGATAATTTAGATCTCCTCATTTCAAGATCCTTAACATAATTATATCTTCAGAGACTCTTTTTCTAAATAAGGTATTGTTCACCAGTTTTGGACATTAGGAAATACATGTATTTTGGGGAGGGCAGGTCAGTGGGCATCATTCAATGCACTACAATGCCCAATATACTTAGGACTTCCCGCCTCCCTCAAACTTTCAGCAATATCTCTAGGACTTCCTAGGGATACTTGACAAATGTTCATGTATTAATCCACCCAATCTTATCATTTTCCTAATCCTGGTCTTTTCTGGCCACATTTGGTAAGCTCTTCTGTCAATGTCTCTATTGTCCATGAAATCTTTTGAGGTAACTTCATCAAAGGAGGCTCCCACAAAAACCGTGATGTCCCTGGTAAGGGTACCATTTCATGAAAAGCTATCAGCTTTAGCTCGTACACCAGTGTTCCCTTCCCTTGTACTACAACTATCCTGGCCACCACTACACCTACCAGATACTGCCTCTGGGCTCTGCCAACATTTCTGCGTTGACAGGAGCCTTTGAAGTTCCAGAGGAGCAAGGCTGCATTCTGTGGGACCCTCTCTGCATGTGCGCCAAGCTTCAACAATGATCAATTCATAGTCGTATCGTTTCAATCCATTCCACTCCAACAATGGAAGAATTGAAGCAAATCTCTGCTATCACATAATTTTATCCAAAAGTGTATCACTTCTTCTGATCACTAAAATTTAATAATAATCCTTTAACATCAAGATATAAAGATTCAGTCCATATTCAAATATTGCTGATTTTCTCAAATATTTGCAGTTGGTTTATTGAATAAGATTCCAAAGTCCACCCATTGTAACCAGTTGATAGTCTCTACTTATTTTTCTTTTTTTTATAGTCTCTTAAATCCCCTTTAATCTATTCACTTTCTCTCTCTCTCTCTTTCTTCTTTTCCTTGTCCTTTGGCAATAATACACAACACTTCACAGACTTTGTCATATACTTTTCTCAGGAGGCACAAAAATGTCTGGTACCCTTCACTGTAATGACGTTAAAATCAGTTAGCAGCTTCAGCTGTCCTTCTGATCCACCCATTCTAAAGCCTCTCTTCAGCTTTTCACTTAATGATTTTAGCAGCCCTTGACAATCATTACCCAGATGTAATATTTTATTAGGGGTTACGAACTGATAATATTTGAATCCTATCAATCCTTCTTCGTTTGTTAGCTGGAATACTTCTGTAAAGAGAAACTTCTTTTCAGCTATTCAGTTACTCAGATACTAGTCATACAGCAGAGGTAGGATACGTACAAGATTTTTTCCCCTCACCAGGTTTCAGAATAGTTGGTGCCTTAAGAACCTATCAAAGGTGAAACAATGTGTGCCTGTGCTTTTAGTATTATTATGAAATCATAGATTAAAACATATTTTGTTATATTTCAATCTGTTGCAGCTACCATATAACAGTATATTCTGAAGATCATGCCATAGCAGTATATAAAGATATTTCTCAGCCTTTCTTGTACTATGTCCGCATAATACTCTCATCCATGGTAGATATACCATAGTTTATTTATACTAAGTAGATATGCCCAGAGTATTTATACAACCCTCTATTGATGAAGCTTTCGGTTATATTTAGTCTTTAGCTATTAGGGATTCAATAAATAATCACTAATACTTTTTAAAAATTAGATTATTCACTTCCCTTAGAATAATTTCTCTCCCAAGAGTACATTTGGTGCTTCATTTGAATACACATTAACCAAACCTGGATGTTCTATTACAATGACAGTGTTTCATAATTTCAATTTTAATATAAAATTTTAAAGATATATAAATTATAAGACAAGCTACTTTGCAAAGAAAGGCTATGCCTATGGCTACTTGGAATATATCCAAAACTTGATTCATTTTGACAGTAAAATATTTTGGATGATTAATGTGCTGAGGAATTCAACTGAAAAGAAATAAGCTCCCCTTAAAATGTGGTTTTAAAATAATTTATATCTTTGTGGAAATCAAAATAGGAAAAAGTTGGTTGATAAGTTATTTGTCAACAGAGTAATATATGATTGTAACATTAGGAAGTCACCACTCCATGTGTTTTGGCATTTTTTAAAATTACATTTTATTTATAGTTGAAATCATAAACACATATTTAGAAATTAGGAGAAAAAAACCAAAGTTATGGTTAGATACCCATCCTATGAGACGTTGGCTATGTAAATGTTAAGGAAACAATTTCAAATAAAAACTTTAATTTAAAAGTAATTTTCACATCCCTGGTTGTCCATAGTTTTCTTTTTCCTTGGTGTTGAACAGAATCACTGTTTTCTTTTGTTTTTTTAAATAACTACTTATTTGTAATATATTGTGAGTTTTGGCTAATTTCCTTTCCTAAAATTTACTTCTCCTTAGCATGAAACTAAATTGCATTTGTTATAAAAACATGATGCACAAATTTCACATAAAAATTGATGGCTTTTAGGAGCCCTTGTCCACAGGGTGCACTAAGTAGAACAATATACAAATGAAACATACAAGAGAAGCGTTATTTAAGAAAATAAATCTATGTTTGTTGAATCATAAGTTCTTTAAGGTTTCTTTTTCCCTTTTTTTGTCAGAAGACTAAATGTAAATTAGCCTAGTGGGAGAGAAGAATGAAATGGATGAAAGGAATTAATTGGTCCATGATGGAATGACTGAGGGTTAGAGCTCGCTTTAGGTATGGGTCAAACAACTCAGGACTGAGATTCCCTCTATCTGTTGGGTCAGCTTCCATTCTTAAAAATGCTCATTCACCATTCCTCTCAGGAGGGCTGCCAGCAGCTTCTAGAACTGTGTAAGATAGCAATAGTATTTGTTCTAACGTTTCCAGAATATATCCTGAGATTAATTTCAATGAGATTCAGTAGGAACCAATTGCTGTAGTCAGGGGAATTCAATGTGCTGATGTTCTTGGCCTGAGAGCCTCATGAGATAACATATGAGAGTCAGGGAGTGATGGTTCCTAAAACAGAATGCCATCGTTTGCTTGGAAGAGGGGGAATGGAGGGAGAAATACAATCAATAAATGTCTCAAGGGGTTCTAATAATTGCCAGTGCATTTTTAAAAACCTTACCAACAAGTCAAAAGGGAAAAAGAAACCTTAAAGAACTTATGATTCAATAAAAGTTTTTTTTAAGCTGATATCTTCTTCACTGTTTAGAAGACTTCTTAGTCTTTCAAACCTACGCTGAATACTGCGTTTGATCTATTGATTTATTTACAAGATGAATAGAGTTGGGAAAAGTGAGAGAGTTAAACACTGCCTCATTGCTTCTGTTTTCCCTCCCTCCTTCCTTTCCTTCCTTCTTCCCTCTCCCTTTTCTCTCTACTTTTCTTATTCTCTCTCTCTCTTCATTTCTTACTTGTCGTGTCTTCCTTCTCTTCTTTTCCTCTTTCATCAGTTCTTTGTCTTTCATTTTCTATTTCCTCATTTCTCCCTCTTTCCTTGCCTTTTTTCTTGACTGTGCCTTTTTCTCATTCTTTAATCTGCTTCAAGCTCCTCACCCTCCATCCCTGAAATCTCTTTCCCATCTTTCTAAACCAAACGGTGTAGCTAGCATTACTTAAGTAGGTTCTCAATGGAGAAATTCCTCTCTTTGTAAGGAAAATGAGTGATGGAGGGGAAAGACTCCCCATGTGCTGTGGGTCCAATTCTATCAAGGTTCTTAGACATCAGTGATTCCTATCACTCCTATAGCTTCAAGTATCTTTAAACATTTTCCCTTCCCTGGTGCACAACTGACATTGCTCTTACCAAGAGTACTATCTAAATTCAGTTGATTACTTAGTCTTAGGTTAGTATTCACTACTTTGTGGCACTTTACATTGTTTAATTTCTCCAACTTGAAAAACGTTCTTTCTTAATTTTCAGGATACCATATTTCACCCTAATCTAAATAGATTTCTCCATTTATATGAAACCACATAGCAATAACTGCCAGTGGCATTCAGTTGACACACATATGCTCATAATGTTGTCAATTTTCATTTTGTGTTTAGGGTCTTTTCTCCATCTCCTTAAGAGGAAGAGACTATGCTATAAATATCTGTGTCTCCAGCACTTGGCATAGTATTTTATATAAGATTTTCTTTAAATGAGTTTCTGACACACTGATTAACCTCTTCCACTATCAAAGTTTCATAGATGATTAATTAGAAGGCAGGTGAAACATACGTAAGTAGAAAAAAACTAAATCTTAAGTCCATGTTTCTGTCTATCAAGAGTGAAATATATTTTCCACCAATTCTTTGTATGGAATGAATTGGATTTCAAAATTTGATAACTATTTCACTAATTTCTACTCAAGATCTGTTTACTGAGCATCTACTCTGTGGTTCTGGAGTCAATGAAGGTGTGGGTCTCTGTTTAGTCAGTGGCTGAGAGCCCAGTGTTTACAGTGAAGGAACTTGGCCTTGAATCCTTGATCTACCACTTTCTCTTTGTGACATTTGGAAAGTTGCTTAACATATTTTTGCTTTAGCGTCCTCATTTGTAAAATGGAGTTATTAATATGCATCTCAGTGGGTTTTTGTGAAGATTGTGTGATAGAGTACATGGAACAAGTATAAAGCTTTTGAAGAGCTTCCTGATATAGACATCCTTTTGGGGAAGCCGCTCAGGCTTCTCCTGCGTTGTTTCCACTCTGAGGGATAAGCTATGAGGTTGGAGTTGGGAGGAAAGAGGCCGTGATGTACAAGAAGTGGAAAACCCAAAACTCTTCACTTCTGGTACCTGAGAAATACAAAAGAGAGAAGGGAGTGCAAAAAGGTCTACTCCTTCTGATTACTGAGGATTATGAGAAGAAGACAAAGAATGAACAGAAGGTGGTATAGGTGAGCCTGATTGCCCAAAGACAAATTTAGGGATAGAATGAGGATAATGTATAAGTATTTCGCCAGCTCATGTTTTGGATTCAAGAAGAGATTATCCTAAAGGTTAACTACTATACAAATTTGAGCATGTACAGCAGGTCACTGTGGAGGCCAGAAAAGGGGGCCTGGAGGACTATAGTTTGCACTGCCAGATCTGTGCTAGTGTGGGAGCCATGGCCAGACTTTGTGGATCTGTTGGGAAAATGGAGAGGAGATGGAGTTAGCTGTGGTAAACCACCAGGTCCTAATTCAGCTGGCGCTTCCAGTCTAACTCTTACACCAGGAGTCAAATCCTGTAAGCAAATACCACAAGGCTGTGCCATGCCTAGGCATAGGAAGGGCATCATCGTGGATCCTGAGAGAGCCAGTGAACAATGACCATGTCAAAGAATCTCTTCTTCTCCATTTCCATAAAGACACAGTAACCCAATTTTGCATTGAGGTGAAGAGGGAGAAATTGGAGAGACTGGGCTCCCCAAAGAGAATTATTTTAGACCATTCCAGGTAGGGAGTAAAACTTCGAAAAGACTGGATGTTTTAACTGACAGGAGATAATTTACTTCAGCATATACTAGAATATTAATAAACTGGAAAGTCTCAAAATTTTCCTTTTAGGAAGGTCAAAATGGTTTTATAATATAAAGCAACCACATTTTCTTAGATGTATATGAGTAATAATTTTGACCTATTTTTGTTTGAATTCCCACAGAAAGTAGTTTAATTTTTGTGTGTAGGGGGAAGGCTTTAGCAAGAGCGATGAAGGTGAAAAAGTAAAATCAAGAAGGCTTCTATTTACTTCCAATACCCAAAGAGAAATGAAAACGCATCCATAAACGTATGCGAATGTGCATAGTAGCATTCTTTATAATAGCCCCCAAATGAAACAACTGAAATGCCCATTAACTGGTGAATAGATAACTAAATGTGTTGTATCCATTAAATGGAGTACCACTCATCAATTAAAAGGAAGTACTGTCGATATTTGCAGCAACACGGATATACCTCAAAAACGGAAAGAGGTAAGACACAGATGATTATATATTGTGTAATTTGATTTTTATAAAATCTCTAGAAAAAGTAAAACTATAGATACAGAAACCAGATCAGTGGTAACCTGAGACTGGGGGTTTAAGTGAAGTTGCGCACTTTTTGTGGTGTTAGCAGTGTTCTAAAACTGAATTGTGTTGATGTTGCATAACTGTACAAATTGAATAAAAATTATCCAACTGTGTATTTACAATGTGCTAATTTTATGGTATGTTATCAAATGTTTTCTGCATTTTTGAGATGACTATATGATTTTTCTTCTTGTTTTTGTCAATATAGCCAAATACATTAATTAATTTTAAAGTATTTTTCAAACATACCCTCAAATAAATAACTTAGTAAATTATTATTCATTTGTATATTACTGGATCTAAAAAAATGTGTTTCTATGATTACGAGTGATAATGTGCTGTAATTTTCTTTGTTGTGATGTCTTTTGCAGGTTTTGGTGTCAAGGTCATGGTAACTTCATAAAATAAGTTGGAAAGGATTCTCTTTTTTCAGTCTCTTAAAGAGTTTGGGTCAAATTGGTATTTGGTAGAATTTGGTTTTTGTTTGATGATATCATCTTGGCCTGTAATTTTCTTTGTGGAATTTTTAAAACAACATTTCAAAACTCTTTAATTTAAATTTGTTAATTGTTAACATTAACTGTTGTAAAGGGTAGAAGAAATATAGTAAGGTTTCCTTTATAATTTTTGATATTGATAATTCATATTCATGCCATTTTTGTGTGTGTTTAATAAATTTTACTTGATGTTTATGAATTTGTTTTTTTGTTTCTCTTTATTGTAGATTTGTTTTCTATTCCACTACTTTTGGCTCACATTCTCTATCCTTTTTTATATTCTTTGAGCTTTATGTGTTATTCATTTATTAATTTCTTATAGTGGACGTTCAGATCATTAATATTTGCCTTTATTCTCTTCCAATATATGCCTTTACGATTATAATGGTTCTTCTAAACCTAGTTTTGCAACATCCCACAAGTTTCAGTATGCATTATTGTTATTATTATTCAATTCAAAATATTTTCTAAGTCCCATAGTGATTTTTTTCCTTTGACCTCTGCTCAATTTAAAGTATAATGCTGAATTTTCAGACTTATTGGGATTCCTCACCTTTCAGCCACAGTGTTTATTGTTGCTCTTGGAAGGGGTGGTTACTGTGATGAGAAAAGTAGTGTCAAATGCCCACTTCATCTCTTCTGGTCTCCCTCAACTTTTGGATCTGGTTCTGCAAATTCTCATTCAAGTTATTGTAGGTAATTCTTATAGTTTTTGGTAATTCTCTAATGTTTCCAATTTGTTTATTATTATTATTTTAAATATTTTCTCTACAATTAGCCGTTGCGGGAGTGAACCTTTTTTTTTTTAACCTGCACTTAACTCAAGCACAGAGAGTCTAGAAGGCACTGGCTTAGATTCTTACTTTTCTTGACTGTGGACTGATAAGGTTCTTTCTTTCTCTCCATGACTTCCTAGTTGAGGGAACATTCTTCCCCCCACAGAACTGTTCTTTTTCAAGCTCACCAGAGAACAGGAAACAGGCCATGTTGAGTTAGAAGAGGAAACAACAGAACACTCCACTCCTTACAATAATCCTGCTTCACATTTGGCACGTGAATCATACTGTAATCTTGTCAAATATTGTTCTTTGGTGAGCTCTACATTTTTTAAGGAGTCACACATAACCTTGTCTACTGAATTCCTAAGAAATGGTTATTACAAACAGTCAGAGAAGCTAAAGTAAGTCTTTGATCCAGGTACTTTCTATAGCTAGTCTATTAAAAATCACCAGATTATAGTGGTAATATCACACATCCTTATAAATTTCTAATTGTTTTGTTTCTCTTTTGGCTTGTAATTTAGTTTTTCCAAAGTGGACACAATATTATTTAGGCATCTGAGTTACTACACATGCTAACGTACATTGTAAATCTATGCAGCAATACGTGGCTTCAGTGGCCCTTTTTGAGGTACATATGTAGGTGATAAAAGCATAAAGATAAACAGCAGAATATTTAACATAAATTTGAAGATGATGGTTGTACTTACCTGGGAAGAAGGGAAATGATTGGGAAGAGTCTCACAGTGGGTTTCAGAATACACAATATTTTTTCTTGACATGCTTTGGGGGTAAATGGGTATTCAATTTATGCCTATTCTTTGAGCTTGACTTATTTTGTAGACTCCTCTAAGTATCAAGTATATTTTTTCACACACACAGTTACATGATTACAGAAGCAATGGAGTTACCATCTGAGGAAGTTTAGGGAAATCTACTATTAGTTTTCATGAATAAACTTTTTTTTTGCAACAGCCAAACCAATGAGTTAAATGGAAATGTAATGAGAATCTTCATTTCTGGGTCTTGCTAGTCTTTGGAGATGGCGCTAATTTATGCTATTCCCCTAGAGATGTGGTTTTGCATTTAGTTTGCCATTTTGGAGGGAATTTTATCTAGCCTTTTCCATCCTGATAGGCTTCACTCCGTGGACAGGGAACTGGTCGTTAGCATAAGCCTAACAGTTGAATATATCTATTCTACTTAAACATTTAGGAATTTGTGAAATTAATCCAGAATTATTTCAAGGACTCATTTAACGAACTTTGAGAGAGAATGTGGGCAATTTTCCCTTTATTCTTCATACAGCAAGCCCTCACTTAAATGAGTTGTCCACATGGTTAGCTAGGTCCCAGGGCTTAATGTGAGCTCAAAAATAGTATCTAACAATGCCCAAATGTTCAAAGTTTTTTATTTTCTTATTGCCCCAATTCATAGTTATCCTTATAAATGGTCACAGGTCCTTTTGGACGTCATTAAGGGGGAATATTTGCAGTATGTAATTGTGATGGATCTCATTTAAGAGTACTATCTTTCCCTTTATTCGAGAAGCTCTGGACTCTGAACTGATTTAGGTTTGGAAATTCAGTAAAAAGCTGCAATTCTCCATTATTGTGATTCAAGATAAACCTCAATTTAACTGATCTAGGTTTATTTCATTCTTTTCCCCCAGATTTTTACTAAAATAGGAGCTAAATATGCAGCCCGTCTTGTAGTTCTAGGGATGACATGATCGGTTAGTCACTTGAATGATGCTATTCTGTTTAAGACTCTGGTTGTGATCCCTATTTTGGTAACCACACCCATGTTGGCTCAGGTACCTAAGTTCTACCACCTGGCCTCTGCCATTTCTGGATTCCGTTATCCTTATGGAAACTGGAAGCCCATTTCAATAATAATACTAGTCTCCATGGCCTTTATTCATTGATGTAGAGGACAGAAACTACAGCAATTTTATGGGAAACTGGAGCTCTCCCTAGCCATGTGTTTCCCAATTTTTCAGTGTCCTTTATGCTCTTAGGGACATAATTAGATGGTAGGTGAGTGTATTGCACATCATACATCACTTTCAACATTCCTATCTCACATGTCTTTTATTTCCTTCCTTTACATTATAATAAGGGATTTCCAATAGTTCAATCTCATGCCATGGAGGCCACCATTGTTTCCAGGCCAATCATCTTTCAAAGGTAGTTAGAACCATTTTCAGCTATTTAGTATAATAATAAATTAAGAATCTCACATAAAATTATCTGTATTGAGAAACCCAACCTAAAATTCTAAAATCTAAAATTATGTTTCTCTTTACCTAATCTAGCACTTTGAAAATTCATGCATACTTTCTCTCTAGATTTTTGCCGACATAAATGATCAAGTTATTGGAATTCTTTTGGAGTATAAGCTTTATTCTCCAGGGCTTAACTTTATATTTGCCCACTAGGACATGTGGGAACTGACTCTAGTTAAATTTCTAAGAACAACAAGGGACCAGTATATGGAGTGAGCAAGAGAATTTGCATATACTTTAAAGAGAACTCCTTTTGGTTACCTTACTGCAAGTGAAGCCATTATAATATTGTCAATCAAGGCAGGAACATCCCATCAGATAGAGGATGAGAGAGTGTTTCCACAGGCAAGTGGAGTTTATGTGTTTGGAATACTCAGAGCCAGCTAAATTCTTTCAAATGACCTCATTCTAATTGTCAGGCTTCTACTATTCCCAAATGAAAGCCTTAACTCTGAAGTAGCAAATTCAACTTACGTTCTAATTTAAGAACTCACAGGATTAGATCTCAAGTCTGATTTTCAGCTACACTAGCTCTGCAGCTAAAAGAAGGAAGAGGCCATTTTAGCAAAGTGATGGAAAGCGGTCACAGAAAGTTATGTCTTAAATATAAGTTAAATACATCAGTATTTGTTACTTATTTTTAGAACTTTGAAACATACCATCTTATATTTAGTTTAATCAGGATATATTTATCTATTTTTCATGGTCTACCAAATTTACGAATTCAGATGATTTGAATTAAGATTCCAATTTGTAGAATGGACTAGTTTTCAAATAGATGACCCCGGATCACCAAATTTGGACAAAAAAGAAAGAGATTTTCCTAATCTATGCTCAAACCAGTAAAGATTGATAGCTTACCTAAAATTAGATTGGTGCATTGGATATTTAGGTGGGGAGAGTCTTGAGAAAAAGCTATCAGTCAAAATGCTGATGACATAAATAATATTGAAACAAATAGCTGATGAGGCACATTCCATTGAAACAAACATTAATTTCACCACAATATGCCTCATCAGCCATTTATTTCAATACTATAGATATATGTAATATAAATAATAGAGTTTATAAATAGATATATGTAATATAAATAATAGAGTTTATAATAGATTGTTATTAACTAAACTTATAGGCATATAATTTATATATTTATACATGATAGGTCTTATAAATGAGTAAATATATGTTTTTACTTATGGGGGCTGGGAATTTGTGATATTAAACACTTTTTAAGTCTGAATTGAGCACTATATTGTAACCTAGAATGCAGAGATTATTTATAATTATGTCCAGTCAGTTTAGACGTCACTGGTTCTGGTTATACAGACCACACTTCATCTTTGCAGCTGGAGTCCTCCAGAAGCGTCATATTCAGTTGGTAATTGGAATGTGGACAAAACAACCAGTCCAGCACCACAAGATTCTTTGCTTTATTCTCCCAGAAACAACAACAAAATACATTTTAACCACGACTGCTTTTAAAGTCCTTATATTCTGTGGAGATTCAAACATCTTTACTCTTTTCAGGCTCTGAGACTTAATGCTATGGTGGAGTAAACTCTGACCCCCGGGTTAGAGATTCAAGTCTTGGATCTCCATTTTGCTGACTTAAAAGAAAAAGTCATTTAACCTCTCTGGGCCCCAATTTCCTCATATACAACATGAAGAAGACCAATTAGATACTTCTCAGGTTTGTGCTAAAGCTAATGTACTATAATTCTACAGATTGATTTTAAAAATATATTGTCTCACAAATTTGCCTTAAGTGTCATCATAGTGTTTCATAAAAAGCCTAAGAAAGAACTAGAAAAAAATTTTTCTTTTCAGATACATCTACATTAAAATAAATATTATTTTCCACATAAAAGAAAAAATCTGAAACATTGAAGTTTTAAAAATGCATATAATTTAAAAATATTAGACATTTGAATGCCTTTCTAACCAACACATAATTCCTGTAGTATAAAATATAAAACAGAAATAAATTTAATTCAGAACTGCAGAATTAGACAACTCCAAGGGACATTATTCATTATTTACAAAGCACACCTTTCAGGTTTTTAAAATTTAAAAAACGTGAGAAAGCATATTAGTGTGAGTATAAGGAATAGGGCACTCTAATATACAGAATGCTGATTCTTTTTGTGTGTGTGTGTTTGTGTGTGTGTGAGGAAGATTGTCCCTGAGCTAACATCTTTGCCAATCTTCCTCTATTTTGTATGTGAGATGCCACCACAGCCTGGCTTGATGAGCGGCGTGTAGGTCTGTGTCTAGGATCCAAACCCTGGGCCACCGAAGCAGAGTGTGCAAACTTAACCCCTACGCCACCGGGCCAGCCCCTAGAACACTAATTCTTGAGGGAGAGAATTTGTTAAAAAATTATTTCAAAATTTAAATATACATATCTTTTGATTATTTTCACTTCTAGGATTTGATTCACTAGATTTATATGCACAAGTACACAAAGTTGTATAAACACGGATGTTCTTTCCATCATTGTTGAGGCAAATCAACCAAAAAGATAAAGGAGAAGAAAGAAGGAAAATAAAGAGGAACAAATGAATTGGGGAAAACAAAACACCTAACAGCAGGGGTTTGGTCACATAAATTTAGCTATGGGTACAGATGCACTATTATTCTATCATCAAAAACTAAAAAGTAAAGTCAAAATTTGTGCTGAAATGGGAAAATCTCCATGATGTACTATATTTCCTTGTTTTTAAGATGCATTTTTGCACATAATAACGTATCTCAAATCTAGATCATCTCAAAATCCTATTTTCCAGGGGGCAGTTTTATTGCCTGCACAATACACACCAGACTCAGACTTGCAGAATGATTGTCAGCTATCTGGAAGAAAGTTCCCTGGGCTAACTATTTGGTTTCTAGGGATTAAGAGAGTACTCCCCCAGCCTCTTCGGGTTGGGTTCTTGAATTTGGTATGTTTTGGAATATTTAGGAAATGGGCTATCTTAGGCTGTTCGGGCTGCTATAACAAAATTTCACAGACTAGGTAGCTTATAGACAACAGAAATTTATTTCCCCCAGTTCTTGAGGCTGGAAGTCCAGGAGCAGAGTGCCAGCATAGTGTAGTTCTGTGTCTTAAATTAGCACTTGCTTCCCGGTTCATAAGCCACCTTCCTGGTATAACCTCAGTTGGCAGAAGGGATGCGCTAGCCCTCTGAGATCTCTTTGATCAGGGCACTAATTCCAATCCTGAGAGCTCTCCATCATGACTTAATCACCTCCCAAAAGTCCATCTCCTAACACCATTGCCTTGAAGATTAGGATTTCCACACACGAACTTTGGAGGGACACAAACATTTAGATCATATCATAGGCCAGTGGATTTTACACTTTTTGTGGCTTCTTTTAAGAATTGCTAAATCAAGTGCTTGATAGAACAAACATTAATGTGATGAAAGAAAATCCAAACTTTGTCGACTACAAATGAAAAGTGAATTCAAGTGGTTGGTTTTTGAATAGGAAACTTTAGGGTATCTTAGCCAATCTATTTTACTCGAATTTTTTTTTTAACTCGTGCACAAAGTGGTTAGTCTATAAAAATATGTGTCTAATTGAAACTAAAACAACACATACATTGTGTTTAAAATAGAAATTCTAAAGGTAGAAAATATTGTGCTACAGTTTAACTGGTAGCATTTTTCTTTCTTGTTGGAATGTAAAACAATGGATGAAATATGCTTTTGTTAAGTGAAACAAAAGGATAATACAAAACAGAGCATCATATATTCTTATTTCTGTGGGAAAAAATTAAAATTCATTCATGTGTCCATATGCATGGAAAGTATCTGGAAAAGTACAAAAGAAATTTTTAAAAATGTGCACTGGGACAAGAAGCCAGAATTGGAAGTAGCAGTTTTTTCATTGAATTTCCTTTTATAGCTTATTTTTTTGCCATGTGCAATTTTCATAACAATAAAATCAGATTATCCTCAAACTCCTACAGGAATTGTTGAATGAGACCCAATGTTACACAAAGTATTGATAAGATTGCCTAAATGATTACGGATATAAAAATTTGCTTAGCATTTCTTACTGTCCAAACACCATTATATCTTCAGCTTGTGTTTTTTTTTTTTTTGATAATATATGTATTTTATTTTTTTAAAGATTTTATTTTTTCCTTTTTCTCCCCAAAGCCCCCCCCAGTACATAGTTGTATATTCTTCGTTGTGGGTCCTTCTAGTTGTGGTATGTGGGACGCCGCCTCAGCGTGGTTTGATGAGCAGTGCCGCACCCAGGATTCAAACCAACGAAACACTGGGCCGCCTGCAGTGGAGCGCGCGAACTTAACCACTCAACCACGGGGCCAGCCCCCAGCTTGTGTTTTAGAGAAGTTAGAAAACAGGGGATTAATACTTATGTAAAATTGCATAAATTACAATATTCCTCTCCATTCTTTGTCCTTTTTATCTCAGAGTTTCCCCTCCTCATTGATCTTTTGACCATTGAAATTTCTCGCATATATATGTTAAGTTGAATAGTTGGTGGGACTCACTATTAGCTCAATATTCTCTCGAAAGAAAGAAGAAAGGTGAATTTTTCTCAGCACCCTTTTGCCCAAACTCACAATAATGAATGCCTCATTTTCAAAAAAAGGATTATGCAAAAAAGTCCATGAATATGCATACAAAGCAATTATTTACGCAAAATAAAGTCCTTAAAATGAGGACGTTAATTCACGAACAATTGAAAAACAAGGATTCTGATAGACCATATTTGTGAACAGCATCACTTATGCCAAAACAGTGCTGTATATTGTTCCTTGACTATTAAAAAAGCCATATACGACTTAGTATGTTATTTTATCATATATTAATTTATTAATGTGGACTACATTTTTAATATAAAATAATTTTATAAGACTCCAATGCCCCACATCAGTACTGGTCCATCATTACAGCATGAACCTTGTGCATTTATGAGGATTCATTCCTAGCATCTCTTCTAGACCCCAGCATCTCTAATACTACATGTTGTTAATATAAGGTTAGAGGAGCTATGGGACAAAGGAACAAAGTGAAAGTAACTGATGTACATGAGGATAGATCTTGTTAGCCACCCCAAACTTGTGTACCTAGACATTTGCATCTGCTTTCATCTATCTGTGTGCCAAAATATCTATTCCCGTATGTTAATATACAAACACGTACACATACAATAGCACTTGTTTTGTTGCTTTTTCTTGATCAGCTAGCCATAAAAATTATATTCTTACTTTGTCTTAAGTATTTACAAACATCCACCTCAAGAATTATGCATTATATTATTTAATATGTTCAAGGGTCTGATTGTTAAAAAAAACACCACCACCATTTTCCAGGAGAAATGAGATTAGGAAAACTACTATAGTCAACAGGCAAATGACTGTTACCGTGCAATAGTTTACCACCTCACACTAAACATAACTTTATTTCTAAAGACTTTATTTTTTTATTTGCTTTTAAGCTTTACTACACTGAGTTTGGTATTAAATTGATATAATTGGCTTTTAGATACTTTAAATAGAAAATTCAAATAAACAAATATTTATTGAGTACCCAATAAGCAAAAAGAGTGTACGTAGCATACTAGGAGAAATAAAGAAAATGTTTAAAAATGAAAAAGAATTTAGAAATATGTTCTTGAGCACCATCTGTTATTTGTGTTGTTTTCATGGTTACAAAAATGTGCAGTAAGTCATTACGATGTGCGTTTTTTACTCTATTATCAATAATTCAAGACAGTGTAACGGAAGTTAACAGAAAACAATTTAATTGCAAAATTAACTTTGTTTTGCTCTCATGTAGTAACTCATTCAAATAGTGATGGGAATCACAGCATTGTTTTTAACATAATGCTCAAATATTAACATGAGCTATAGTAATTATAGCTTTCTGGTAAAATACTTTATAATAAGTAAGTTTGTTGACTTAGAGACAAATCAAGAGAAAAACAAGACCAAATGTGATGAACCCGACCTACATAAATCACATAATTGGAGCCCTACACAGTTTATTATTGAATTAAAATAAATAATCAGCAAAGATAATGCCCTGTTTCCTATAACAAGTAGGGCAGTTTCTGTGAATCCTAACATCTGCTTATCAGTGTTTTAAAGGAAATGTCCATCTGCCTGAGGTCTGTAATGTAATTAGACACGTTAGCACCTTAATTTGGAGGTAATTTTCATGAGAAAAAATATGACTTATGAAAGCTGTATAATACCAGTAACTTTGAATCAATTGATTAGCATAAGTACATTTTGAATTCTAATTCTTACGTGAAGGCTTTGATTCAATGACTTCTCTAGGTAGAATTTGTGATAAGTATGTCTTCTTGAAAGATATAAAGCCTACCTCCTCTCTAAACTGAGTAGCCTCCACCAGCATTGTAAGTCACAGATTCCATTTGTCAAAAAATGAACTTTTCAGACACTAGATTAAGAAACAGTTTCATGATTAATGTCACTGAGAGTATTGAGCAACATATTTTAGCTTCTGATTTATTTAAAATTAAACATACGATTTTAAAGAAAATATTAAACAGTATCTCTATGATAGAATTTTAAATGCTTCTTTTATGCCAATAGATTAAGTAGAAAGCATGTCATTTCTAAGGATATTTCATTGTTAAAGTTAAGTGCTTAATATAATAATTCCTAATGTTTAATCAGATTTTTAAATTTATATGTAAAGTTAAAAATCATTATTAAATTGCTATAAAATGGCCAAATATTTTCTTTTATAAGTATAATGTCATTATATTTTTAAAATAGTGTTTAGATTCATCTCATAAAAATCTATATTTAGTCATAAATAATAGATACAGTAAAGCACAATTCTTTATACTCGTGACAGCCTAAAAATGTATCGTGATAGATCTGCTTGCTAGTTAACTTTGTTTAGTGCTTGTGTGAGAGGAGACTTTAATGTTGAGAAATCCTGGTGTTCCTCTGTGTGGTTGTTAATGCAGCACACACTAAATTTGCTTCTGAGGAAATGAGGCCATTTCCATGAATAATATTCCGTTGAATATTAGCATCTATCAATTGGCATATGAAAGAGTAAATATTGAGGAGAGACCAATCTACTATCAATAAAAGTTTGCTTAATCTAGGTTGAATTCTACTCAGTACCCTAAGATCAACTTAATTATGCAAAACAACTATGTGGGAAATTTGATTTCAAACACTTTCATCAGCATAGTTTTCTAAGGTACTAGTACTGCCTCTAATTGAAGCATTAAACTTCCTGCACTTTTTTCTTTTTCTTTTTCGCCATTATGCTAAGGATATATAATTTCTGCTGATTTAGGGTTCTTATGTCAGGGCAGTAAGTATGCAATTAGCTTTAGCTTAAGTGATAGCAGCACACTATAAATAAGATTCTTAATTGTGTTTGCAAGATTAAAATTCAGCCTCATTGTTTGTTCCCTTTATTTCTTTGGTGGCATTGTGGTATATTCACGTTGCTACCTCTAAATGAATGTCAACTTGTTTTACCTCGACTGCAGCCGATCGATACTTCATTAGGCTGAATTGTCTTGTGCCCATGCAACCTTGAAGCTGTAGC
The DNA here is from genome assembly GCF_021613505.1 of Equus quagga. Classification (NCBI taxonomy): domain Eukaryota; kingdom Metazoa; phylum Chordata; class Mammalia; order Perissodactyla; family Equidae; genus Equus; species Equus quagga. The sequence goes on from NC_060282.1 coordinate 72,540,092, forward strand.
TTAATTACCACCCGTATTATGCAGTGGCTCAGAGAGCTGTGCTCAGCTGTGTCAGTTTTGGAAAAAAAAAATTTTTTTCAAAGCCATGGTGTTACCTATATCTAGGAAAAAAAGGACCACTTGGTTTAAAAAATAGTAATATTTGATAAATTGAATATTAATAATTTTTAAAAGTTCATTGAAATACACAAATATAGTAAGTTCAATTGTGCAACTCTTAGGCTTTTACAAAACTCTTTGAAAGGAAACACAATTTTCATGATCAAGCCGTTGTGTAGTTAAGATAATTGAAAACTAATGGCAAAATTGCATTCATATGAAAGAGAGAAGAGGGGAAAGTGCAGTCAAATGGCAATCATGACAAATGACATCTCTTGTCCAAGAGTCATTTTTCCTCACTAGACTGATTTGTCATCCTCACTTTTGACATTTTTCATCCTGCTATGAAATCACACTGACAGAATAAGATATTTCTAGACTTAACAACAGGCCACAGAAGATGGTTTCGGGCCTCCATTTATTTTTTGGTTGGCTGTTTCAATTTTTGTTTTCAAGCAGATAAAATCTGGACATACAAAACTTAGTTCTAAGGAAATATTATCAGTTAAACAGCTCCATGGAAGAAGACTATTTTCAAGTAAAATATGAAAGGATATGTAATATTGCTTAACTGACAATAAATCTCTCTACTGGTCACAATTTAAATGTACCAAAATACCAAAAGTTTTGTTTGGCATAGTGTTTAATGAATCATTTAACAGTTCCAGTAGTTTATGCCAAAGCACTGGAATTGGAACAGTCCCATGGAAAAATAATCAAAACAAGAAGATTGTTCATCACCCCACAGAGCCACTACATTTAGATGGGAAATTGGCCTTAGAATTTGTATTAATTTCCTAGGGCTGTCATAACAAAGTACCACAGACTCATGGCTTAAAACAACAAAAATTTATTGTCTCACAGTTCTTGAGATTAGATACCTGAAATCAAGATGTTGGCAGGGCTATTCTCCCTCTCAAACTTGTCAGGGAATCTTTCTGTGCCTCCTCCTAGCTTCTGGGAGGTTGCCAGCAATTTTTGACATTCCTTGGCTCGCAGCTGCGTAATTCCCATCTTTCCACAGCCTATGGGCAAATTTTAGGCTCAAGACAGCCCCTCGAGCTTGAGTTTAAAAGGAGGTCTCTTTCCTCCTCCCTCCTTTGCTCCTTCCTTCCTTTCTTTCTTTGAGAAATATTTACTGAGAAACTTCTGTAGGCCAGGAAACTAAGCTGATATTTAGGGGCATTTGGATCTATGAGAATTTTTCCCTAAGGCTATCACAATGTAGTTTACAGCGGGGAATGGGGAGCAAACTGTTATGTGAACTCAAAATGTTCTCTAAATCATGCTTATTAATGTCTAGTGGGCATATAAATCACTTGAGAAATCTTCCTAAAATGCAAATTCTGACTGTAAGTCAGTTTTGGGGCCCAAGATTCTGCATTTGAAACAAATTTCCAAATGATGCCAACGTCAGTGTTTTGTGGCACACCCTTTGAAAGTAGAAAGTTAAAAGGCCTGAATACGGGAGAAAGGATTAACTCTACCTAAAGATCTGGAAAACTTGAAGAATGTTATTTCATGGGACATACATATTAAAGAACCAGCAGTAGCTTGTCACATATAGAATGTGAGCAAAGTACTGCAAAATGTAAAGAAATGTGATGAAAGAATGACCTGCATTGCAGTGTGATGGAACTGAGGAGTCCAGAGTGAATGGGAAAAGAATCACATATTGATAGATGGGACGCAGCTTTACAGGCCTGGTTAAAGAGCATAAACTTAACTGTAGTCAGTGGAGAACCAGAGCAATGTTAAGCAGAGTAGCCTTGTGTCAAGGAAGGATATAGTAGAATGAATCTCGGAGTTCGCTGAACAAATATTCACTGAGTGACTGCTGGGTCCTGACTACTGTTCAATTCATTCATGAAGCACTCAGGAACAAGACAAAGTCTACGCCCAACTGGAACTTGAGTTCTACCTGGAAGATGCATTCTTAAGACAGCAAATCATCTTGCTAGGAGGAGGGGCACGAAGGAATACTATGAATTCAAAATGCTGATGAGCAGGAAGGGAAGTAGGACACAAGAGTGACATCGCCACAAAAAAATAAAACCTATAAACCCATCTGCACACATCAAGAAGAAATGTACACTTTTGATGAAGTCTGTGGGTAAATTGGTCACAGACTTTTAGAAAATTAAGCAAATGAAAAGGTAGAGCTATCAACTCTAGTGTAAACAAAAAGTAATATGAAAATTAAATATAATCATTGTACACTACATGACTCGACTGTGCACACTATATAGATAATAATAATAGTATAAACATGGTGATTGATTTAAGCCCAAACGGTGAGGATACGAGTTAGAAGGATTTACTAAGCATAAGGGAGCTAGCTTTTTATTTTCAATTTTAAAAGTCAATGAGAACTCTAAAGTCAAAAATTTCAAGAAGTAATAGAATTAGCTGACTATTTAGAAACACAAAGCTAAACACCCCCCAAAAAACAAATAAGAGTTGAAAGTGGTTGATGCTGGAGAATGCAGGTGGAACAGGTGATTACTACTTTTCACCATAAGTCATTTGAAATTTAAAATGGTGTGCCCTTACTACTTTGAAAATAACAACAGGAAAATGTTGCTGGTTTGCAATTTTAGGAGTTCTTTGGGTAAAATTTGAAACTGGCACCCATACATGGAGGGCAAGGAGAGACAGAAGAAAGAGGTCGACCACTCCAGAATGGTGAGTGGTAGTTTTAAAAAGCAGAGGAGGCTTGTCTTGAGTGGCTGCAAGATGAGTAATCTTGACACCCACCCACCGGAATCTTGAAAGTTTATGTAGAGACCGTAACTGGGTTCCATCACATGTTCAGTGCAGAAGCTCTCAATAACACATTGCTCTCTCAAGGCTGTTCTTGAAACTGCTCCTAGTGGGGGAACGGTGGGTGGAACATACATTTAAGGACAGGGGAGGTAGGGAGGGACCTCCGATTGCCCAAGCCTAGCTCACAGATCAACCATGGTCATGTTCTCTCAATGACCTCGTCCAAAGAATGTTTTGAAAATCTTGTGTATGAATTACAATATAATAAACAGGGAGATGTGATAAGTCTGTCTTGCTGGGTGGGGGAAATGTTTACCACCTTGGATCACGGGTCAGCAGAGCCTTCTCTGGGGGAAGCTGCGTTTGAACTGAGACATGAAGGATGAAGCAGTCAGCTCTGTCAAAAGTCAAAAAGAAAGGTCTAAAAGTCAGTGGTACCAGCAAATGCAGAGACCCTGTAACCAGAAAGAGATTGAGTTGTAGGTGGAGAATAGAATGCCCAAGTGCCCTGAGGCCCTGAGGCTTAGTGAGGGCGAGGGGATAGCAGTTCCAAATGAGTTTATAAATGTAGCCGGGGGCAAAAGAATTTAGGGCATTGTTGCTTATACCAAGGATTTCATCTGAAAATCAAGAGGAAGCCATCAAAGGATTTTCAGCTGGGGGCATGCAGGGGATAAACCAGAGTGTTACTTAAAAAGGAGGCTCTGGGAAGCAGGAGGATGATTCGGGAAATTATTACTGTCTTTTAGGATAGAGACAATAGTTCCCAGAGCAGGTTGGTGTTAACAGAGATGTACAGTAGTCAGATTTAAGCTGTATTTTGGAGATGGAAATTTCTGATGGAACTGTAGAGTCAACGCAGATGAAAAAATGATGAGGGCTAAAACTGAGGGAGCAGTAGAAACAGCGAGGACTTCCAGATGAAAAAGATGTTTCGGAAGGAGAATTTACAGGACATGGTGACTAATCAGATATTGAGAATGGACGTAGAAGCCGAAGATGACTCAGATGTTTCTAGCTTTGGATCTTGGTAGGGCCAAGACTGTTGTCCCTCCTTGAAACAGTAAAACAGACCAGGGAAAACTTGGAAGGCATTTTCTTAATAAAAAGTCAATTATTTCGCTAGGAATATTTCGATACCAGTAAGCGCTGAAGCCACACAGTAATTTTTGGAATCATTCTACAGCTTTCGAATAGACCCGTCGGAAAATATTTTGCTTAAATTTGGTATCCTAAAATGAGACTAAAGTGCCCAGGTTATTAAAATATTATTTAGCAGTAGAACTGTTACTCTCTTAATCCCACAGCCTTCTGAAATTAAAATCAACTTTGCCAAATTTGTTTCCTCAGGTCACATTATCCAGTTTTGTACACTTTCCCAGTAATTCTTCTCCAAACCTTTTTTTGCATAGTTCTTCTCTGTTCTAGCCTCTTACTCCATTTGCTGCAAATATTATAGCATCTTGCTCTCTGGTCCTCTTTCTTCTTTTTCCTCTTCAATATGGACTGGATAAAGAAATGATGTAGGCTACTTACTTCGCTATTCGATCAAACATCTTTTGGCCATAGTGTGCTCAGAGAGAAAGCTGCAATTGTTAGTGAAACTCCTGATGGTGAGTTTTTACTAAAGATTTTTTCCTGTAACCATGAAATGTGTTCTTGGAAAATTGCCCCTCTCTATGTGTACGTGGCTGTGCGTGTGTGTATGTGTGCGTGTGTTTTAATATGTCTATTTTTGTTTTCTGTTATGCTTATTGGAAACTGTCCATCGGGTAAAGAAAGTCCCCTTGTTTGTTAAGCATCATTACTCTCATGCAGTCCATCCCGAAATGAAATTAGGGTTTTCAGCTCAAAATTCTGTTTCTCTTAAGTAAAAAAATTCCTTTTCTGAAATACTTCCACTTCTTTTTACCCATATTGTAACGCTTTTCAGAGATAAGTGGACCTTAAGGGAGAAATTCAGTTCTTCTGAAAATCAAACTCTTAACTGCCTGAGCATCCATCTGCTTCATTCAATTGTCTGTTTATTGGATCATTTCTTTATACCTGGACTTACTGTGTACTTACTCTGTGCCAGACGCTGAGTTCCCATTTGAAGACATGATAGTACATTACCTAGATTTTGCTTTAGGACACCATTTCACCCTTTTTTCTTCATCTCTTTTTTGCCTTTAAGTATTCAGGACTTATGGTATAAAATGACAGTTGATTTGTCTTTTAAATTATATTTTTAAGTTTCTATTTTTGTTTTTGTAATGTTATGGCATCTGAAATTATATAACATTACCTATGTATCAACCGGTTTCATTAATATAGACACTAATTATATTTATCCTGTAATTCTGCTGGATTATGCATTTTCAAGGAAAAGTCCACAGCATTTAACCCCTCGCAATTTCTAGAAAAGACTGTGCTGTGGATTTATTATTTGGATCTGAATTTGATTTCATTTTTCTCTATTCTCCACAGTTGCTATTTTCAGCATTCAATTGTAGCATAAATATGCCATATGAGAGTATTTCTTTTTCATAACAATAGATCCACATTTATATATATCCTTCTTCTGGTATCACTTCAGGCATCATCAAAGAATTCTTTGAGCATATATCTTCTACTGCTTTTAGAATAAACGTTCTAAAATAAAAAGAAATAAGAGGTTTTTATATAACTTTCATAAGGTCCAATTACAGGAGAATAGAACAAAATAAATCGGATAATCATTTCTTGTAAGTAACTTTAAGGAATATTTTGTAAGTATTGATTTCTTTAAATAGTTTCTGAATTTTTTGTCTCATTATAGAAAATTTAGTTGAAACTTTCTTATATTTCATTGGCTTAAATAATATATTTTAAAATTATATTGATTATTAGGTGAAATCTACCATTGATTCTAGTATTTACTCTTTAAACAATACAAGCAATTCATATATTCATTAGTATCGTTTTAGCTAATGATTCTAAAGTTATTTGTCATATTCATGGTTAAAGACTAAACATTTAATTTGAGGATAAAATCTTTAAAAATTTTCCTTTTTAAAATGCTCTTATTCAAGCAAGAACATATAGTGATAGAGAAGCTTGAAAGAACATCTCACAGCGAGTGGGAGAGAGAATGATTATTGAAACTATATGGTTAGGGGTTGGGTTTTGAGTCCATAGCTTACAACAACACTTGGTCGGGAATAAACTGAGTTAAGCATGCTTCGAGGAATGATGAATGGCACTGCTGAAATTTTGCCCAGCCATCCATGCAGATCCACTCTTAACTCCCTCACAGCAACGTATGTGTTCAGGAAATCTCAGATTCATTGGAGCTGGACACAGGTAAGGAAAGACAATAAGAATGACAGCATTTCCAGGTTCTTAAATCTTTTTCAGCGTTTGCAGGAGGTGAGTCCCATGAGAGATAGCTGCTTCGTTCATTGCCGTGTCGCCAGTACTTTGCATTTAGCAGGTTCTCGGTGAATACTGCTTAAATGGATGTGAAAGGACGTTCATTTACCACCAGCTCCCCTTCGTGTCTTCTAGCTCTACAGTAAGACATTTTGAGGCTCCAACCACATATACACCACCTTATATGTAAAGTCTAACTTAATGCCAACATCATATGAAATCTAATACATTTATGTTGAAATTCTAAAAAGAACTTTTCGTGTTTCTCACTGGAAAATTCTAGGTAAGATATTCTAAGTTTATATTTTAGAGTTGTTGTGTACACAACTGGCTTGTGCTCTTTTCCTGTTGTTTAGAATTTGCAAAGTGCCATCTAAATTTCAGAAGTGATGCTTGTATCCATTGTTGTAGCTTTGTAGTTTAAAATGGAAGGATTTGCTTTTCCTTATTTTAAAATATCTTTTTTTTAAAGATTTTATTTTTCCTCTTTCTCCCAAAGCCCCGAGTACATGGTTGTGTATTTTCAGTTGTGGATCCTTCCAGTTGTGGCATGTGGGATGCCGCCTCAGCATGGCCTGATGAGCGGTGCCATATCCGCATCCAGGATTGAACTGGCGAAACCCCGGGCCACTGAAGCAGAGCGCGAGAACTTAACCACTCAGCCATGGGGCCGGCCCCTAAAATATTTTTAATTTTGATAAAAATCACTTTCAAGCCTAGCTTTAAAGGATTCTTGAAATATTAAAAATACTGGCTTAAAGTATTTTTAAAGTATTTATAACGGGTTTTTGATATGTGTTTTCCATTTTTACAGTGGTCTCTTGAAAGGGCTGAACAAACCTCTAGAAACCAAGTACAGGGTATAGATAGGCGAAGATGACTTTTAGTTGGAGAAAAATGAATTGATCTATAAAGACAATGAGAAAAAAATTAAATTATTATATGAGAGATTTATGCATTTGTCTTAGCGGCCTGTATGCTGTCTTCCAAGAAAACTCATTTCAAAGACATGAAAAGGTAGATGCTGGGAGCAGCGGGGCATCTTCAAGTACTTTTAGGAGTCAGCTCACATTGTATCACGGCCTGGGTGGAATATAATAGGTAATGAAGCTATATTGGAGGAAATGATGAGGGTTGAGAGATGGGAAAGAAAAGGAAATCCTTACACTATGTCTTTTCTGAGTTTCACTTATAAATTTATGAGGCTAAACATACAGTTTTCAGAAGAAACCAGAACACATCCACCTGGATTTCAGATTAGAATTGATCCCACAGGCCTGTTCCCCAGAAATCCCTGTGAAATGACAAAAGCACTGACAAAATTCTATTTGGTGGTAGAGAGCAGCTAAACCATGGGTCTATGCCTGTATCAAATGGTGTATGTCTCACATTCTCTATCTACTACAAGGACACAAACCATAAATCAATGGGAGAATTTGCCTAGAAGTGGTTCTTGGGAGCTACAGTGTGGGAAATCAGATCCCGGATGAGAATTGGCTAACTGTGTAAATGGATCACTAAACTTTATTGATCCTTGCTATGTTTGACCATATACCCCATATTATTATACTTGGGAAAAGTAAGTGTAAAACAGTAGAACTGACTATCAGTATTACGAAATTCTACACAGTATGTCACTGTTGCTCTCAGGGAAGTAAGGCAAGGTTCTTTATAATATGATAAATTCACCAGCCATTCCTCCCATCAACGTTACCCAAAGTGAGGATCGAGGAAGCCCAAGAGTTCCAGAATGGTTTATAAAATTGTCTGCAGGGACTTGGACTTTACATGAAAAAATTAAAGCAATTAGAAGAATAATATGATTTCCACATTAAATAATAAATGTGATAATGTGTGAACAATCAAAATGACAAAATATTGACAATGAGAAAATATACTGTCACGCACTGTATAACGACATTTCAGTCAATGACAGACAGCATATGCAACGGTAGTCCCATAAGATTAGTACCGTAGAGCCTAGATGTGCAGTAGGCTGTACCATCTAGGTTTCCATAAGCCCACGCTATCATGTTTGCACAACTACAAAATTGCCAAACGACACATTTCTCAGAAGTTATCCCCTTCGTTAAGTGATGCATGACTGTACGATGTTGAAGAAAAAATATAAATTTGGATTATAAAATGTAGTGTCTAACTCTAAAACTTCAAATCACCATGAAGCTCTTTTATGAAGAAGTATGCTTAGATAGAGAGGTAAACTCTATTATTTCCAGGGCTATGTATGCCGAGGAAAGGTAATCATCAATGTACACTATATGAGGCTTTGGTAGCATTTTAATAATTTGAGATGTTGGATATAAAGTAATTCTTTATGGGTTTTTCTAGCAGTTTGGCTCTTACAAACTTTGTACTTGGATTTAGGAAGATTTCTCAGGAATTCATGAATGAATGTTCACTATTCACAAATAGCCAATTTCTGTCCTAAACTGAAATACCAAAAGCACAAGGATGGTCAATGAATGTTTAGAGTGTATTGCACATATTATGCTATGTGTAGTAGAAGAAGCTTGTCTGGTGATCTCAGATAGAGTTGCATTGTTCATATCTGCTTTAGAAAATATGCCTTAAATTCAGTAATCTATAACTACAAATCTCATTTCCAAATAAAAAGTGTTTTAAATTTATTGTTAATTTTTATATTATAGGGATTAAATATGACCTTTTATCTATAGCCAGCAATTTTATATTTTAGAATTTACCTTCATAGTTAAATTCTTCATCCATACAAAACCCTTTAATTCTTCATTTTAAACATTTTTTTTGTAATCTGAGTTAGATAAATTCATTTGATTTGCAGTTATTTAGTCCTATAATATCAAAGGTATGTAGGAAAAGTATTACTACTTGGAAATTTTACACAATTCTTTAAAAAATTATTTTCATCTAATGAAATTTTTTAGAGAGTTTTGTGACTCAATTTGAAAGAAGAAACTATGTTAACGGCATCTGTGAGTATGTCGTTTCCTTTACATTCAAAACTCATTTATGGTTATGATTTAATACTTCAAAATATAGTGAAATATACTAGGGCTGAAACATTCTCAGAGTGAAGCAGTCTTGCACTCTGTGAAAGTTCTGTGATTTCAGGTGTAGGAAGAACATGATATGGCCTCTGAGCCCAGTCTGTCTTGGCTCATCTCCGCCGAAAGAAAGGCAGACAAGAGGAGATAGAAATGGTTCTTTTATCTTTCTTTCTGGTCATGAATCACTCTCTGTCATGCTCATCTTTTCAGACGGTGGTTTTCACTTCTTGTTTTAGTTTTTAAATCATTTCAGGATTCTATACTACATAGTTTTATCCAACTACTTATGACACAAATTTTATTTGAGAGGAATCTTTGTTGTACTTACTCATACACAAGTAGTACTAATGATTTGCACTTGAAAAATACTTTGAATTAGTCACAAAGCCCAAATGTCATCATCCTTTAAAAAATCATGAAGGCAAACTGCAAGAGATGTTCTAATCCAGTTACAATTAAATTAAACTTTGTGCACAAGAACAGGAAGGATATAAAACATAAAAGTAGATGCAAGTTTGGTAGGGACTTGGGTAAAGTTTGTGCTTCATTTGGATTAGAAATGATTTTTAGGTGATAACACATCATGCCAACAATAAAACAAACAAAATACTTAAGCTTTATTACTGTCACATATATTAAAGTCTAAAGAACAATTGGTATGGCTTGTCTTATAAATTTTTCTTTACAACTTTATTGAGCTGCATTTCACATACCATAAAATGTACCCATTTTAAGCGTACAGTTCAGTGGCTTTTAGCATATTCACAGAGTTGGGCAACCCTCACCGCAATCTAATTTTAGAAGATATTCATTACCCCAAAAGAAAGTCCATACACACTAGCAGTCATTCTCCTTTCTCACTTTTTCCTACATCCCAGCCCCCACTACCCTGCCACCCAAGCCATAACAACCACTAATCTACTTTCTATTTCTATGTATTTTTCTATTTTGAATGTTCACATAAATGGAATCGTGCAATATATGTTTTTGTTGACTGTCTTCTGTCACTTAGCAGAGTGCCTTCAAGGTTCATCTATGCTGTAGCATGTACCAGCATGTCATTCTTTTTACTACTGAATAATATTCCATTTTATCAATATATCACATATTGTTTATCCATTCCCAGTTGAAGGATATGTGAGTTATTGCCACTTTTTAGCTATTATAAATAATGTCGTCATGAATATTCATGTACAACTTTTTGCATAGACATATGTGTTCCCTTCTTTTGGGTATATACCCAGGCATGGAATTGCTTTCTATTTGGTAACTCTATATTTAACATTTGAAGGACTGCCAAATTGTTTTCCAAAGCACTAGCACCATTTTATTTTCCTACCAAAATGTATGAGGGTTCTTATCTCTCCACAACCTTGTCAACACTTACCAACTGTCTTCTTTACCTGTCTTAATGTGTGTGAAGTGGTACCTCATTGTGGTTTTGATTTGGCTTTCCTGATAGCTAGTGATATTAAGTATCTTTTCATGTGTTTATTGGTCATTTGTATACCTTCTGTTGAAAAATGCAAATTCAAATCTTTTGCCCATTTTTAGTTGGGTTATTTGTCTTTTTATTATTCCTTTATATACTATGAATTTCTTTATATGCTATGGATACAAGCCCTTTGTCAAATAAATATATGTCGAGTCTCTACAATGTGTCATCATCCATAATATAAGGTACATAATTAAAAATCGCTAGTTATGAGAATGACCAGCAAAACGTGACCCACGTATTCAAGATTATTCAAGAATGATTAACCAAGATTATTCAAGAAATAATAAAAACGTTTAATAGAAGCAAACCCCCAGAAGACCAGATATTAAAATTTACAAACAAAGATTTTAAAATAAGTATTGCAAATATGTTAAAAATTTGCAGATAAAAATGTATATAATGGTTGAGAAGATAAGACATTTGAGGGAAGATATGAGAGCTCTAAAAAGAATCAAATGGATATTCTAGAACAAAAAAATAAAATATCTAAAGTAAAAAATTTATTTGATGGGCTTAATGGAAATTTTTAAACTTCAGAGGAAAGACTCAGTGAACTCGGAAACAGGTCCATATAAATCCTATAATATGAAGCACATAGAGCAAAGATTGATGGGGCCGGCTCCGCGGCCGAGTGGTTAAATTCACGCGCTCCGCTGCGGCAGCCCAGGGTTCGGATCCCGGGCGTGGACATGGCACCGCTCGTCAGGCCACGTTCAGGCAGTGTCCCACATCCCACAACTAGAAGGACCTGCAACTAAGATATACAACTGTGTACAGGGGGCCTTTGAGGAAATAAAGCAGGAAAAAAAAAAAAAAAAAGATTGGCAGCAGTTGTTAGCCCAGGTGTCAATCTTTAGGGAAAAAAAAAAAAAAAGATTGAACATACTCAGCAGAATCTGAATGACCTCTAGGACAACAACGAGTGTGCTGGCATAATTGGAGTTCCAGAAGGAAAGGAAAGAGGAAATAGGGAGGAATATTGGACATTTTTTCAAATTTGATAATAGAAATCTCTATTTCCAAGAAGCTCAGAGAATACTAACAGGATAAACACAAATAAAAACACACCTGAGTAGCTCTACTCTAACTGTTGACAACCAGAAATAAAGAGAATATATTAAAAGCAGCTAGATTACATGTTGAGGGAAAATGGATTAGAATAAAGGCTCACTTTTCCTCAAAAACAAGAGAAGCCAGGGACACCAGAATATCAGTGTTAAAATGCTGAAAGTAGAAAAGTCCAGGCTTAAATAAATACGAAGTGACCACTAATATCAGAAAAAATAGATTTTCAAACAAAGAATGTTACCAAATTTAGAGCAGGATATTTTATAATGATGAAAGGGTCAATTAATCAAACAGATATAACAATACTAAATATACATGAACCTATTAGAGATTTAAAATGCATAAAGCAAAAGTTGTTAGAACTAAGTGAGAAATAAGCAAATCTACACATATCTTTGGGAATTTATATCACTCAGATTGAATAAATCCACGAAAACCATAATCAGTAATAATCAAGATTTAAACAATACTAGCAATCAATCTGACTCAATTGACCTTTACATGCTTCTACACCCAAAGCTGGGTATGTTTTTAAATGTACCTGGCATGTTTATAATATAAACTTTATTCTGAGCTATAGACTAAGTTTCAATAAACATTTAAGAATTGACAATCCACAGCAGAATTAAATTAGGTGGCAATAATAAGAAGACATCTAAAAAAGCCTAATATCTGACACCTAACATGTTTCCAACCTAGAGATCGTCAGAGGCTGCTCACCCAGTCCCGCCTGTTTGTTTGTATATTGTCTATTACTGCTTTCTTGCTACAACAGGTCACTGTCATCACTCATCCCAGAAATGCAAACCCACCCTGAGTTCTCACTTCAGATCCTGCAGTAGCTAAACTGCAAAAACACAGGATGAAATGTTGATAAAGATGCAGAGCAACAAGTACTCTCATATATAGCTTGTGGGAGTCGAAAATACTACAACACTTTTGGACAACTCTTTGGTAGTTACTTGTAATGTTAAACATGCGTGTATCCTTCGACTAAGATATCACATTCCTAGGTATTTACCCAAGAGAAATAAAAACATATGTCAGGAACAACAAAAATAAAATGTTATAGAGGAACCTTCATAACATTTCCAAAGCAGACGTAAGTCAAATGTTCACCAACACAAGAATGCTTTTGGATAAACACGTTGTGGTTTATTCATACAATGCAATGCTTACTCAGCAATAAAAAGGAACAAATTGCTGGTACCTGCAACAGCTCAGTTGAGTCTCAGAAAGTCATGTTGAAGAAAGACATGTAAAACTACAAGTCTCCATCATTTCACTGGTATAGATTTAAAGAATAAGCAAAAGAAATTATTTTGATAGAAGTCAGAACAATTGTTGCCTCTGGTGGGAGCGGGAGACTGACTCGAGGACAATATGGAAACTTTCTTGGGTGACTCAAATGTTCTATACGTTGATGGGGTAGTGGCTACACAGATATGCACGTTTATCCAAACTCATAAAACTCATAGCACACTAAGATTTGTGCACTTTATTGTAGGTAATTGTACTCCACTTTATAAAACTATGAGAAGACCAAAAAGAAATTGTATGGAATGAATGCAATAAAAAGAGTAATAATATGCAAAACAATCCACAATATATCTACATGTTTCTGAAAGCTGAAGTAGAAATACGTGAGGCATTCATCAAAAGATGTATATTAAACGGAACTAGACATGATTCAAAAACCAGAGGACTACTGTACCTTAATATTGTAAAATAAATAAAATTTCCATGAAACTACAAGAAATTTATACTAACAAGAAATTATACTAGCAGGAAACTATACTATACAAGAAATTTATATAAAAGAAATTTATATAGTATATGCATTTCAGAAATTTCATAGGAAAAAATAAAAAGGAGACAAAACAATTAAAATAAAATAATTATGTTATCTGAAAACATGAGTCAACTGAATTAACAAGTAAAGTATCCGAATATTAACTATATTTAGTTGTCCAAAAATGTGGAAAGCAAAGCCTATAATAGGAGATTAGAAATGGATAGGAAATGTCTCTCAATCTCAGAACTGGTTTAAAATATTGTCTGAGGAAATACTTATTGTTATTGGACATAGTCACCGGTTAAATATTTATGCAATGACTATAAAATAAAGGTAACATTTCACTGAATACTAGTTACTAAAGAGCAGTATTAATACTTCTGGTAAATAATTATTCTGAGTTGCTATACCTTTTTAACTTCTTCTTTTAACAACTTCTCCTTCAAGGTATAGAGATAACACATGTTCATGGAAGATAATTTTTAAAATATGAGAAATGCACTTATAGTAAAACAAAATGATCACATCCCCGAGGTAATTACTCTTAAGTTTTTGTTCATTTTCTCAAATACAAAAAATATGCATTCAAAATATGCACATGTTTTACAGAATTGGACTTAATACTTTTTTTTCCCAGTTCTTCTGTAGATGGAAACTTCAGCCTGGTTTTTAGCGGAGTGGTTGTACCTTTCTCACTCCCCAGGACTCCAATGGGAACAGTCCCGCCCCCTTCACCTCAAGAGCGTGCATAGCGTTAAACCAGCAAATTGAAAATTTCCTTAGTCTATTCCCTAGAGAATATTTAAAAACTTTCCTAGGATATGACTCCAGGGAAGGAAATTCTTATCATTATCTTCAGGTCAGAAAATAATTTTTAAAAAGTTAATTATATCATAATCTGAATAAATGTTGTCCTTCACGATAACAAAGATACCTCATTTTAAGCAATACATGCAACTGCCTTTTGTTTTAAATTTTCCTCTCTACCCACCACATAAACCTCTTAGGAATCCCTAATCTGACATTCCAGATATAAGGAGACATACGGGATGACACTCTCTGCTCTCTCCTTTCTGACGTTTCTATACATCTGTGTGCCCGCATATATCCACGTATTTATCAGCTATATCAGGCTTGTAACTGTGAGTGGAATAACTATTAACATACTAATTGCATTAACGATCTTTACGTCAGTCTATACTTTAGGATTTTTGTTTTGTTTTTGTTGTAAACATACACAGATCCCATTTTCTTGAATGCAAATTAGATACTGTGTAAAGTAAGGCTACTACAAAAAACAAATGTATCATTGGCAATTTACCTTATTTATGAAAATCCAAGTTCATTGTCTATGAAAGCATATGTAATAATGACTAATAATTACCTAGAAAACTTCATTTAAACAGTTACCACATTTATTCCTAAAATTACATTGTCTTAACGAATTAAAATTGATAGCTAACTAGCAGAAAGACACAGAAATATAAATAACCCAACAGATGATAACACTTATACAAGTAAATGTGAACAATTTAATTAATTATAATTCTGAATTTACATTTCTATCTATTGTTTAGTTGGAATTTACTACTTACAGTAGTTTTTTTAACCTTTGATGCAATTTAGTACAGTCTCAGGTATAAAATTGTAATACTTAAATTTTAGACATATCTATGAAATGCAAAATCATTTTATGAGCCACTAGACACTACTAGTACTATGTTATTAATGTGAAATATGTTTCTTGCAATCTGTTGAACATGAGGCTGTCTTTTGACATGCTCAATAGAGGTAGTGAGAATTTCATATGGAAATTTACAAAGAAAGTAAGAATGGACTTCTTGCCTGTAGTGTAGCACACTTTATTTTTGGCCATAGAAAAATTCTACATTACCAATGTCAAAGTAAGATCCCATAGACCAAGACGATTACAATAAAGGTACACTGTAAAGCAACCAGGATCAATCTAAATCTAACTGAAGCAAGGGATACACAATGACAATTTTCTTTTCTTTTTAAGTCAAAACTGTTTATTGGTTGTCATAATACAAAAACAATGTATATGCATTTCAGAAAAACTAGAAAACAGTGTTAGGCAGGACAAAAAAAATTGGAAAATTTACCATTAGACCATTCATAGACTATCATTTTTATCACACATAGTTAACTGTTCGACATCTTAATTCAGGTTTTCTAAGTTCCTGTTTTCAATAACGGCTATCCTGACCATCTCTTTTTTTCTGCCAGCTGTATATATATGAGATATAACTGGAAAAAAAAATGTATGTATTTAAAGGGTACAATGTGATGATTTGATATACATACATATTATGAAATATCTACTGCAACCAAGATAATTAACCTCACATATTATCTTTTTTCAGGGCTGGGGGAAGAATGCTTAAGATCTACCCTCTTAGCAAATTTCAGGTATTTAATACAGTATTATTAACCATAGTGAGCACGCTATACATTAGGTCCTCAGAATTTATTCATTGTATAATTGAAAGTTTGTACCCTTTGACCAACATCTCCCCATTTCCCCCACCTCCAACCTGTGGCCACCATTGTACTCTCTGTCTCTGTGAGCTCAACTCACATTTTTCTTTATCCACTCATCCAACCATGGAGATTTATTTTATTTCCATATCTTGGCTCTTGTGAATAATGCTGCAATGAACATGGCAGAGCAGATGTCTCTTCAAGATATTGATTTTGCTTCCCTCAAATGTATACTAAGTGGTGGGACTGCTGGATCATATGATAGTTCTATTTTTAGTTTTTTGAGGAAACTTCGTGTTGATTTCATAGTGCGTGTACCAATTTATATTCCCATCAACAGTGCACAAAGATCCTTTTTTTCCCCACATTGTCATCAACACTTGTTCTCTCTTGTCTTTTGATAATAGCTATCCTAACAAGTGTGAGGTGATATACCATTGTGATTTCAATTTGCATTTCACTGATGATTAGTGATCTTGACAACTTTTTCATATACCTGTTAGCCATTTGTATATCTTTGAAAAAATGTCTATTCAGATCCACTGCCCACTTTTTAATCAGATTCTTTTATGCTATTGAGTTGTATGCATTCTTTAAATATTTTCTACATTAACCACTTATCAGATACGTGGTTTGCAAATATTTTCTCCCATTCTGTGGATTGCTTTTTCCTTTCACTGATGGTTTCCTTTGCTGTACAAAAGATTTTTACTTTGATTTAATCCCGCTTGTTTAGTTTTCCTTTTGTTGCTTGTGCTTTTGATGTCATATCCAAATAAATCACTGCCAAGACCAATATCAAGAAGCTTTTCCCCTGTTTTCTTCTAGAAGTTTTATGGTTTCAGGTGTTACATTTAAGTCTTTAGGCAATTTCTAGTTAATTTTTGTAAACAGTATACAATGAACGTTTTCAACGTGAGAATGGATGTAGGCTATTTTGCCTTATATTTTGAGAATTTTGAGAGAGATATTCTATGTAAAAACAAGTAGAAAGACATAGCTGGAACTTCAAGTTGTCCTGAAAAATTGAAATCGTTGCGATAGTATTTTATAACGGTAAGCCACTACCTACATGGCTAACTTCTGAGAGGTCATGTTAGTTTTCTTTGTTTGCTTGTTCATTTGTTTCTTAGAACAAGTTAATATTTAATGAGTAGCCACTATGTGCAAGCTTCTGCATGAACATACATGAGCAAATTTAGCAGATTACTGTATTCAATTTGCACAGTTTTGGGAATACTATTTTTACCCCTAATTGAAGATGGAAAAGCTTGGAGAAGTCAAGAAGTGTACCCAAATTCAGACAACTGGTAAATGGCAGAAACATGGCAAATATGTCTGACTTCAGTGTAAATTTTATCTACAGCACTGTTTCATCAGGATTGTGTATATTTCTGTGTTTGTAATTAAAGTAATCTCTTAACTTTTTCAAAAAAAACACTGTAAGTTGTTTTAAGGGAGTATTCAATTAAACAGCACTTTCAGCTCAGGTATTGGATAAAAATCTGGGCCTGCTGTCTATCCCATTAACTTGCATCACTCCTTTTAACCTTGTATTTTCAAGTATACACACATGATCTTCAGTTTGTGTTGTCTTTATTTAATACGTTTTTCAAACAATAATTAATAGTATACAAATAATTGTTTCTAAAATGACTCAAGTTGACAAAGATTCTTTGCTTGACCAAACTTTTGTTGGGCTCCCGAGTCTTCTCCTAGGCCTACCTGCGTACTTCCTTGTAAAATCCAGGTTTAGCAAGATCCCTGCTAAGTCAGTTTAGTGAGAACTCTCCACCCTCAATGTCTGATTACCCTCGATATCTCATCAGACTCCTTATCCTCCAGGTGATGTTCGATCTCCCTGGCCTGTCTTCAGCAAGAATCCTGTTAGATTGGTTTAGCCAGAATCCCGCTTGAGCTCTGATGTTTCCTCTTAGTAATTTTCCATCCACTGACCCTCCCCCTTCTCATTGGCTGTAAATTCCTCCTTGTCCACGCCGTATTCAGTGTTGAGCCCAATCTCCCTTCCCCACTGCAAAATTCTATAGCAGCAATACTTACACATGCTACAATGGTCCTGCGTAAAATCTGCCTTACCATCTGTAACAAATGTCATGAATCATTTTTCTTTAACAACGTAATAATATAGCTTCACTATTGTTTGATTATCAAATCTCTTAATGTAAAATTTTAATTCAGGTTATTATGGAGGAAGTTTCGTGATCCAGATGAAGCATATCAATAACTATGTCTAGTGCAAGTAATAATTATAATATAGTGATGAATAGTATGAATTTTGGAATCAGACAGACCAGGTGGGACCTTGTAACAGGTCATTTATAGAAGGTGGGAGTGACCTTCTATAAATTACTTATCATCTTTGACTCTCAGTTCTTTCATCTGTGAATGGCACAAAAATACCTTTTGTGAGGACTAAACCGATAGTATACAAATGGCAGAACCAGGTTTTTGCTTGACAAATACCACCTCCTGTCCTTCTTACTTTAGTGCTAAGTGCCCAGATTTAGTAAGCCACCTGGGCGCCCGGTCGATTCCTCCTCTGCAGTTGCATGCAGCCGTGCTACTATGTTCTACCCCATGCAATGCCTGCCGTTGTAATGTGCAAAGCTTCAGGTCTCGTCAAAAATAATATAGAGTGCCCTCTCTTCCCTCTCCCCCTTTTTGCTCGCAGGGAATGTAGATCTTGGATTACAGAGTGGAGACTCTGGTTTGAGAACAGAAATGACAAGATAGGAACTGGGATTCCTGCCTCTATGGAGACACCATATCCACGTGGAAAATTATGGAAGTCAAGCTTTCTCAAACTTGAGTATGCTTACAAGTCACCTGGATGTCTCGTGGAAATTCAGATTTTTATTCAGAACATCTTGGTGGGAGCTGAGATGCTGCATTAACATCAAGCTCCCAGAAAATGGTTATGTTCCTGGCCCGAGGACCACACTTTGAATATCAAGAGTATAAGACACTTACTCATGGGCTGTTATAGGTGAGAGAGAGAAACATATCTTTTGCCCAAATCATGGTTATTTTGGTCTGGATTGTAGTAGAGAACTTGGATACTAACTAGTATAATGTGAGAATGTCTTAGTGTACTGCCTGCCAGAGAAGAAGCCCCAATAAAAGATTAACCTTACCTGTATTAGCACTGATGAATTATTCATACTTATTGAACAATAACTACTCAGTTTTTAAAACTTGAAGGGCTTTCTATCAAACAATTTAAAAACTCAATTACACAATATTCTCTCCCTACAAGTGTGGACATACATAACTTTACACATGTGCATAGACAGATCTCTAAATATTACATATATGTATCTATATGTGTGAGTATATATATATTTCTTGTCTGTTGGTATATTAAGTAGTATCCTTAAAAGCTAGAAGCATCTAATATTTAGAAGGCAGTCTGTCATCACATTTATTTTCACCATAAGTGAAGTGTGAATCCCAGCCAGGAATTGAGAAATTCCTCACAGATCAGATCAGAAGCACAGCCAATCTGAATTGCCCACGCATTGAAGTTTAACCTTTCATCCCCATGGAAAACTCAAGGAATTAGTATTCAGTAGTATTGGATAAGAATTTAAATACATGATTTAGCTATGGCTTTAATACAATTTAGATTATAAATTATAAGATATCGTGAACCTCAATTATACTATATAAATAATGGATAGGAAGAAAGAGGTAGAGAAAATTATTATGCCAGTAATTTAAAAATATCTAATTTGATGTAATCAGGAAAAAAAGAAGTTCTTTAACGCAACTTTGTCTACACTGCTAAATAGATTTGGATTTAAAAGAAAAAACTTTAAGTAAAATTACTCTCTGTAGGTCTACAAATGATCCATAATTTTTCAGAGAAATATGTATTCTCTAAATAGATAATTAAGATGTAATTATATTTCACTGACTATCACTAAGCCATTAGAAGTATAAGAAATAGTTTAGACATTATCGATAAGATAAACAGGTATTGAGGTATCTATTTCCAGTAATTAAAAATATTCATTTTAATTATTAAACTTAATTTATGTCATCAGTGGACACAGCTCAAAAAGCTAAGGAACATGG
Organism: Equus quagga; assembly: GCF_021613505.1. Taxonomy (NCBI): domain Eukaryota; kingdom Metazoa; phylum Chordata; class Mammalia; order Perissodactyla; family Equidae; genus Equus; species Equus quagga. The sequence goes on from NC_060282.1 coordinate 72,560,358, forward strand.
TATATAATTGTTTAGTGAGACATAATAAGTAAATGCTTATCTTTGGCAATGTTAAATGAAGGAAGAATGAGCTCTAAAATAATTAAATATACTAATTATTTGCAGTAAAGTAAATGGCCTTATAAATAATATTTTGCCACAGTTAAATAACTAAATAAAAATTACGCTAAATGATGCTTTTGGCAACATTATAGTTTCATCTGATTCATTAATTCTGTTCTTCATTTCTTCTCTCTTTCTCGGGCTCTCCCTTTTCACATGTCAACCCCCTATAATCTGCCTTTTGACCACAGTATTGTAGAAAAACTGTTCATTCAGAGGTCAAAGAGTGATGTCTTAGTTGCCAAATTGAATAAAAAACTTTTAGTTCCGCTTTGCTTCTCTGTAGCATGTTCTCGAAACTCCTCCCCCCTGAGCTTCAGCAGTTTCATTTTGTCTATTTCCCTAACTGTTGCCTGTAATTCTGCTTCCTCACACATCTTCCTCTTTCTCGTCCTTATATATCCCTGGTTCCCTTTCCTATCCTCCTCGCTTTTCACCTGTCTTGTGTGGTTCTTACTCTTCTTTGGTTCACTGACATCTCTGAGTTTCTGATGAGCTGTGACCCTTCTGCTTAGAGAAAAATAAGCACATACCCAATTTTAAGTGCAATTTTAGGATATTCATGAATCCCCAAAAAGCCATATGTAAGATGTTCCTGACTGAGACACTGTTCTATAAACTATCTCATAAATTCGCGTAGCTTTCATGACTATGTATATGCTGACAAATTCCATGGTTCTTTTCTTGTTCAGTCCAATAGTTCTAAAAATAGCTCCAACTTTCAATTAGCAGGCTTCCTTGGAAGGTCAGGCCGGTATCTCAAACTCAGCATAGACCCATAAGTGAATTTACCATGGTCCCCCCACTAATACCTCCATCACTCTCTATCTGGGCTGATGACCCCATATCCACTAAGAAATATCTGAATCCATGACATGTCCCTCTTCTTAACTCCATAATATAGAATAAGTCACTCCATGTATTTTGTTGATTTTTGTTTCCTTATAATATTGCCTAATTTTGTTTCTGGCTGTCATTGCTACTACAGGCTCTGGCCAGGCTCTCTGCACTTCTAAATTATTACAATAGCATCTAGTCTCTTTCATGGTAGTCTCTCTCCTCAGAGCCACTGGGGTCTGATCGTTTTAACTTACTTAACAAGCTTCAATGGTTCCCCATTGTTTACAGAATTTCACAAAAAGAAACAAACTATATGCTAGCCATCTAATCAAGGTACCAGGTACAGCACTACATACTTTACATACATTGCTTTTATGTTAATAACTAGTACACTGAGGATTTAAGTGAATCTTTCTCTTTAAGATTGTGCTCTTTCTACTGAATCTCACAGCCTCAGTGAGTTCCAATCCCATCATGGTACAGACGAACCCTGGGCACAAGCAGACCCACCCAGGGAAGACCTGGGTTTCTGCCTCCCCAACACCTAAGTTTCTCTCTTACCCTCTTCATCCTATGGAAGAGGCAGTTACATCCTTTTCCGTTTTCCGCTTTAGATGGAGGTGATCATGTGATTCCGTTTTGGACAAAGCAACCCCGAGGGTCATCTGGACAGGTTTTTCTCCATGGTGAAGAGAGAGATGTATGTAAAGAGAGCCACTTTTGCTCCCTTACTGACTTTCCTGCTTGAGTCATTATAAGGCTACAATGTCTGAGACTGCAGCTGCCACCGTTTGACCACAAGGTGACAAGCCCAAAGATGAAAATCAACACTTTATCTTGGAGCGAAGGATGGGAAGCACTTGGATTCTTGATGACATCAGCAAACCCCCAAACTCTGGACTGCTGGTTAAGCAAATAATAAACTTTTTTTATAGTTTAAGCCACTGTTAGTGGTTTTCCTGTTATTTGTAGTATAAACCATAGTAAATGATAAACTACTATTCTGGTCTGATATATTTTCATTCTCGCCAGTGTACCATGTCTGCAAATAGAATTAAACACCATTTCCCAAACATGACAAACATTTTCATACCTACATTCTTTGTCGGGTAGCTTCCTGCCCGGGTCCTTAACCCATACTTATTTTTCTGAATGACTTAACTTTTGTCTCTTTCTTTGATATCTAGAAAAATCTCACCTCTTTCAAATTTGTCCTCTGTGTCATCAAACTCTTCTGTGGTGGCACAGTTGGTTCATTGTAAAAATAAAAGTGGTGGGGAGGGCTTAGGAAATTGTATCTCTTTGCATAAGTGTCAACTCTCTGAGATTCTGTTTCCTCGATGTTGAGGATTTTATTCATGTGCTTCCTCAGCTTTAACAAGTGCTCCTATTTAGAACACTAGAAGTGCTAGAGGAATACCTGAATTCAAAAGCTTGAGTCATTTTTTGGGTTTCATTTTAGCTCTTCTCATTTTTTGGTGGCTGAAGTTATTTTGTTTTAAAAAGGTCAAAATTTTTTAAAAAATGGTGGTCACCGGAGGGAAAGGGGGTGGGGAGAGGGAGAAAAGGGTGAAGGGAGCATACGTGTGGTGATGGCTGGGAATTAGGCTTTTGGTGGTGAACAAAATCGAATACAGTCTATACAGGAGCCAAAATATAAAGTTGTACACCTGAAATTTACACAAGGTTACAAGCTAGTGTGGCTTCAATAAAATAATTTAAAAAAATGAAAAAGGTCAAATTATTTCAAAAACTTTTTCTAGGTTATTTTCTAGGACAATTCATTTCCAAAGGAATTGAATATGAACCTGTCGTATTAAAAACGGACAGGAATTTTCCCCTGAAATATGAGAAGATCTCTGGGCTTTGGATTTACATTGAGAACATCAGCTGCTGCATCCTCAAATCTGCTTCCTCTGCTACAAGACAGGAGCAGGTAGGTAAGCTTCCTATTGGACTACTTATGTTTCCTCTCTCACAACTTACAATTTATCACTACATTGTAGTAGCCAATTATATTGTTTCCCTCATTAGATTTGAAGCTCCTGGAGGTTAAGTATTTGGCCTTATTTACTCTTGTATTACCCACATTTTGCACAAAGCCTAGTTCATATTTACTAACGTAAGAATATCTTTGCTTCAAATTTATTCTTAAGTTACAATATCAAAATACTTTTAAAAATTTAAAGTTAACTGTGCTCATATAAATATTCCATAATTGCATGACTTGAACAGCTTTCCAGAAAAAGTCTAATTATATTATGAATATTCCAGAGTTTTGTTATTAATTCAGTACAGATGCCTTTTAAGAGAAGCATAGGAGTGAGTCGCAATGTTGTCATTCACCCAGGCAGAGGTAGCTTAGACAAGACGGGACTTAACCTACCCCTGGAGATATACCCTGGCTCTGCGGGACAGTAAGCCTTGGCCAATTTCTGTAATCTCTTCCCAAAGATTGCAAACCTCCTCTCCCAAGGGTTTACAGTCCCTGACAGTCTGTAAACCAGCAGGGATAAATTCTGCTTCTAGTTTGTAATTACTGGGTCCACATCCCAACAAGACAGATCAAACATTATTGAGATCGCCTTATTTAATTAGTGGACATGCTTCTCTCTAAACATCAAGTAATGCAGTTCGAAATATAATGTCAGGGGGACTTCAGGTTGCTTTTTAGGTTTTTGTTTTTTTAAATTTTTCTATGATACACTTGCTGGGTCTATATTCTACCATAGCCTGTTATCGCTAACATTAATAATGTTGGCTTCTATGCATATTTTAAAGAAAATTTGTTTTTGCTAGAAAAAAACAAGGATAGCAGGTTATAGAATGGAGACTGTCGAATCTTGAATTCTTATCCCTTCTGTGAGAACAGTCCCTGTTATTAATGTATATTATTACTTCAAGTATGTCAGAAAAGGAGACAAACAGTCAGAGGCAGGAATTTCTCCCTAATTCGCTCTGCCTAGCCAGCAAAATGTAACGCAAAATTATTCAGGGGAAAAATACAATTTTCTGTCATCTCTGTCATACACTGATAACAAAGCTACGGGCTAATATGTTTTGATATTTTTGTCACTCGTTTATCATGTGACCTTTCAGGCTATCATTAATACAGCTGAGGGACAGAGCAGATACACTGAAATAAGGGTGTGGAGAAGTCACATTGCTTCTCTAACAACCAACGGTCAGTCACAGCAATTTATGCTTTTCCCCAGTATAGCTCTGACTGAGGAAGAGGAATTGTTATTAAAATTTGATATTACTGCCTAGGTTCTGCCACCTAGAATTTGCAACTTTTAGCAATGATGGGAATACTGGAGGGTTAATAAATTTCCCTTTGAATTATGATATTAATACAATACAACGTGTCTGTTCAGATATTCAGAGCATATATATGAAAAAATGTATCCTAGGCATTTGAACATTGACTATTAGTCATACTCTGATTTGGTAAATCCAGGGAGCGCATTAAAATATGATTGTTGAAATTGCTCTGCATGTGTTCAGGAAAAATTGCTGATATTTTTAAAGCATAGATGAACCAAAATAATTTGTGGTACTGGGGACTGTGGTATGGACACCCAAAAGTTTAATACATCTTGTGTTTTCTTTGATGATAAATGATACCTGGTTGAAATTTGCATGCAGCCTAACACCATTTCTGACAATGGTCTAGTTTTTATGTTGCCTGTGGAGGCTAGACTGTTAAAATTCCAATATAAAACTAATTTATACTTGACATTAATGAGTTAAGAAATGTTTTATATAGTGCATCAGGGCAGAGAAAGAACTTTACAGGAATACACTGAAATCAAATCATGTCTGAATACTACCGTTATGTACAAAGATGAAAAAAAACCCTTCCCAGGCTTAGCTAAGCCCTAGTAAACGCTATGTTTCTGATGTTTATATTAAGACAACCATTTTTCTTTCTTTTACACCACGTAAAAATATGATAATATGAAGGTAAAGTATTCGTTTTAAAAGTATGCATTTCTGTTAAAGGTTGTGAAAAAAATTGTAGTTTTGTTATAAAATTATTAATATTAATCTAAATCCTCATATTAAACAAAGAAAATCCTTCTCTTTGAAGAATATTTAAAAAATAAAAATAAATCAGAAAATGACCTTTCCATCAGAAAAAAAGTAAGGGTGACAGTTTTATATAGAAGAATTAAGTAGATCCCAGAAAGACCGTGAACATGTATAGTGAATTCTTAAATCTTATTTTAATATGTATTATGTACGTTACAGAGCATTTTTTAGGTTCAAAATCAGTACTTATTTACTAATTGGATAAAATCACTAATATAATGGTCTTAAAAATTTGAATAAGACAAATTTCATATTTCAAACCAAGTTTATAAGTAAAAGTCATTTATGTGTGTATTTTTTAAAAAACATATTCTGCTTAT